>NC_092397.1:38408510-38648895 GCF_030028105.1 Mobula birostris
GGGTGAGGGGAAGGTGGGCATTGTGGAGGGGGAAGATGGGGTAAGGGAAGGGGTGGGCATTGTGGAGGGGGAAGATGGGGTGAGGGGAAGGGGTGGGCATTGTGGAGGGGAAGATGGGGTGAGGGGAAGGGTGGGCATTGTGGAGGGGGAAGATGGGGTGAGGGGAAGGGTGTGGGCATTGTGGAGGGGGAAGATGGGGTGAGGGGAAGGGTGTGGGCATTGTGGAGGGGGAAGATGGGGTGAGGGGAAGGGTGGGCATTGTGGAGGGGGAAGATGGGGTGAGGGGAAGGGTGTGGGCATTGTGGAGGGGGAAGATGGGGTAAGGGGAAGGGTGTGGGCATTGTGGAGGGGGAAGATGGGGTGAGGGGAAGGGTGTGGGCATTGTGGAGGGGGAAGATGGGAGTGAGGGGAAGGGTGTGGGCATTGTGGAGGGGGAAGATGGGGTGAGGGGAAGGGTGTGGGCATTGTGGAGGGGGAAGATGGGGTGAGGGGAGGGTGTGGGCATTGTGGAGGGGAAGATGGGGTGAGGGGAAGGGTGGGCTTTGTGGAGGGGGAAGATGGGGTGAGGGGAAGGGTGGCATGGTGGAGGGGGAAGGTGGTGTGAGGGAAGGGTGGGCATTGTGGAGGGGGAAGATGGGGTGAGGGAAGGGTGTGGGCATTGTGGAGGGCAAAGATGGGGTAAGGGGAAGGGTGTGGGCATTGTGGAGGGGAAGACGGGGTAAGGGGAAGGGTGTGGGCATTGTGGAGGGGGAAGATGGGGTGAGGGGAAGGGTGTGGCATTGTGGAGGGGAAGATGGGGTGGGGGAAGGGTGTGGGCATTGTGGAGGGGAAGATGGGGTGAGGGAAGGGTGTGGGCATTGTGGAGGGGGAAGATGGGGTGAGGGGAAGGGTGGGCATTGTGGAGGGGGAAGATGGGGTGAGGGGAAGGGTGTGGGCATTGTGGAGGGGGAAGATGGGGTGAGGGGAAGGGTGGGCATTGTGGAGGGGGAAGATGGAGTGAGGGGAAGGGTGTGGGCTTTGTGGAGGGGAAGATGGGGTGAGGGGAAGGGTGTGGGCATTGTGGAGGGGAAGATGGAGTGAGGGGAAGGGTGTGGGCATTGTGGAGGGGGGAAGATGGGGTGAGGGGAAGGGTGTGGGCATTGTGGAGGGGGAAGATGGGGTAAGGGGAAGGGTGGGCTTTGTGGAGGGGGAAGATGGGGTAAGGGGAAGGGTGTGGGCATTGTGGTGGGGGAAGATGGGGTGAGGGGAAGGGTGGGCATTGTGGAGGGGGAAGATGGGGTGAGGGGAAGGGTGTGGGCATTGTGGAGGGGAAGACGGGGTAAGGGGAAGGGTGTGGGCATTGTGGAGGGGGAAGATGGGGTGAGGGGAAGGGTGTGGGCATTGTGGAGGGGGAAGATGGGGTGAGGGGAAGGGTGTGGGCATTGTGGAGGGGGAAGATGGGGTGAGGGGAAGGGTGTGGGCATTGTGGAGGAGGAAGATGGGGTGAGGGGAAGGGTGTGGGCATTGTGGAGGGGGAAGATGGGGTAAGGGGAAGGGTGTGGGCATTGTGGAGGGGGAAGATGGGGTAAGGGGAAGGGTGTGGGCATTGTGGAGGGGAAGATGGGGTGAGGGGAAGGGTGTGGGCATTGTGGAGGGGGAAGATGGGGTGAGGGGAAGGGTGGGCATTGTGGAGGGGGAAGATGGGGTAAGGGGAAGGGTGTGGGCATTGTGGAGGGGGAAGATGGGGTAAGGGGAAGGACGTGGGCTTTGTGGAGGGTGAAGATGGGGTGAGGGGAAGGGTGGGCATTGTGGAGGAGGAAGATGGGGTAAGGGGAAGGGTGTGGGCATTGTGGAGGGGGAAGATGGGGTAAGGGGAAGGACGTGGGCTTTGTGGAGGGGGAAGATGGGGTGAGGGGAAGGGTGTGGGCATTGTGGAGGGGGAAGACGGGGTGAGGGGAAGGGTGTGGGCTTTGTGGAGGGGGAAAATGGGGTGAGGGGAAGGGTGTGGGCATTGTGGAGGGGGAAGATGGGGTAAGGGGAAGGGTGTGGGCTTTGTGGAGGGGGAAGATGGGGTGAGGGGAAGGGTGTGGGCATTGTGGAGGGGGAAGATGGGGTAAGGGGAAGGGTGTGGGCTTTGTGGAGGAGGAAGATGGGGTAAGGGGAAGGGTGTGGGCATTGTGGAGGGGGAAGATGGGGTGAGGGGAAGGGTGGGCTTTGTGGAGGGGGAAGATGGGGTAAGGGGAAGGGTGTGGGCATTGGGGAGGGGGAAGACAGGGGGTGAGGGGAAGGGTGTGGGCATTGTGGAGGGGGAAGATGGGGTGAGGGGAAGGGTGTGGGCATTGTGGAGGGGGAAGATGGGGTAAGGGGAAGGGTGTGGACATTGTGGAGGGGGAAAATGGGGTGAGGGGAAGGGTGGGCTTTGTGGAGGGGGAAGATGGGTTCAGGGGAAGGGTGTGGGCATTGTGGAGGGGGAAGATGGGGTAAGGGGAAGGACGTGGGCTTTGTGGAGGGGAAGATAGGGTGAGGGGAAGGGTGTGGGCATTGTGGAGGGGGAAGATGGAGGGGTGAGGATAGGTGTGGGGAACGTTTATTCTTACTACCTTTTAAATAAAGTAATCGTTTCAACAAACTTGCTGCAAACTTACCAACAAACCAAGTACATTCTCATTCAAGTTGCTGGTTGTCATCCTAACAATAATGGGCCCAACAATAATGGAACGCAACTAGGCACAGACCTCGAGGCCGAGAAACAGCCTTCAAACATCACCTTCTGATTCATAGCATCGAGCCAATTGTGTATCCAATGAGCCCGCTCTGCCTGGATCCCCTGTGATCAGACTTTCCACAGCTGCCCACCATGCTGAACCTTCTCGAGGCCTCACTGAAGCCCGCGTTGGCCACGTACCCGAGGCAGAGGTTTCTGAGACTGGAGGCATAGATTTAAACAGGAGTCAGTGATTTAGAGGAACCTGAGGAAGAGATTTTCTCCTCACGCTGTCTGAGGAGGTGGTGGAGGCAGGTTCTGTCACATTTGAGAAATGGGTGAGCATTGGAACTGTCGGGAATCGATCCGCTCAGAGTCAGGTTTTATATCACTGGCAGAATCTGTGAAATTTGTTGGTTTGGGGCAGCGGTACAGCACAGTACAGAATAATAACAATAAATTCCAAAAAACTAATGGAAAAGCGGTGGGAAAATACTGAAGAAGTGTTCATGGTTTTTGTCCAGCAGGGCAGAAGCTGTCCCAGAGATGGGGTTATGTCCCAGAGGAGAAGAGCAAGGATGGAGGGGCGTAAGCTTCAGAGGTTCGGTCAGATGGGGCATCACAGAGTCAGAGTGGGGTGTGCTGGGGTTTCCAGAGTTGGCCAGAAAGACCTCCAGTCTGCAAATCAGTGAATTCAAATGAATCAAGGACAGTGGAAGCAGACAGAACAATTGCCTTTGTTCTTGTCACGAGAAGCAGGCTGCCATTTTATGAAGAGTTCTCCATTTTGAGTTAAAGTTGCTTGATCAGTGTTTTAAAGTTGACACAATGATGCCTCAGGTAATCTGAACTAGGGATCATTGCCAAATAAGAAGTTATTTGTGAGATGTCCTTTGGTTAGATACAGCAGGTTTGTGAATGTTGCTCTGTGTGATTCAAGCTGATTTAGAACAAAGGGCCATAAATTACCGATTGTCACCGGCTGGGAAGAGGGCAATAATGGATGCTGGCCTGGAACAGAGCCAATACAAAGGTGTTAAAGGTCAGACACATGACCTACAGCCAATGATACTGGAAGGCAACATTTGATTTGGTAAGGAATGAATGTGAAAGCAGGGGCTTCAAATGTAACTCTGTAGGAGAACAACTATCGCAGGTGTGAGGTGTCCCACGACACGTGGAGATTCGAAATGGGACAACGAGGAACGTGGCCAGCAGCAGAAACTGCTTTTTAACTGGTAATATCTTTTCTGTTCATGGAAAGTCAGGAAAACTTAGTAGGTGTGCACACAGCTATTGGTTGTGTAAGTTCACATGTTCTCCTGTTGAGACAATAACGATACTTGTCGGTAATTACAGATTCTATCTGTGCCTTCCTGATCATTATTACAAGGGGTGATTCTTGTAACCCCAGGGACATGGGGAGGAGGAGGGGGCACCCGAGGCCAGGAGGGCTGTAAGGAATGGGGGAAGGTGCCCAGAGCAGGGTGAAATGGGTGAGACGGGAGACAGGAGATGAAAGGTACTTCCCAGAGACAGGTGTGGGACTGTCTACCTGTCTGTTTCATAATGGGACAATCCTGCCGGTCATCTATTTGTGATTTGGGTCACTGTCTGTGACAGAACAATTCTGCACCTGTCCAACTGCCCTACCAGGATCACACGGTATTTACACGACTGGAGACTTTCTGATCACTGTGACCCTGAGCTGGGGAACACACAAAGATGATCTGCTGAGGAACCAAACATGACATAAAGAGTTTGTTTATCCTGTGCAGCTCTAAATGACGTTTAAGTTCACTGGAAGTTGGAACCAGCTCTTTCCTTTAGAACTCGGTGTCACTATTCCCATTAGCTACTGAAGTACGGGCATGAGCGAGATCTTCTCATCAGACCTGAACTTAATGTCCCACTTCAATTGGTAGACAATTGTTTATCTACTTAACTTGAAGATACATTGGAAGTTCTTCATGCGGATAAAGTTGGGATTAGATTTCTTGTGCGAGTCTCAACTCCTTAGGTTGAAATGGCAAGATCTCAGCTGTGCCTGGGAGCTCCAGTACCCATTCCTGGTACAGCTTTGGACACAAGGCACCTGCGTACTCAATTCACAGAGACTGCACATTCTTAAGCTCAAAGAATTCTGGGTAAGAGCAGTGCCATTGAAGCAGTTACAAGCTTCGCCTCTCCTCTGCCGAATGGTACCAATCTGAACAATATTTTTATGGGAACTCAGTAGCCAGTTGAACACAACAACCTTCCACAAGGAATACACTGAATGTCAACAGGCATTGTGTCTGTGTCAACAGTCAAATTCATCGTACTTTTTTCTGTCAATCAGCTTCCAAATGTTGCTACTCTGTCATTGCTTGCCACGCCCCCTGCACTGTTTCCCTGCTCCTCATCATATCCTCCCACCTCTCCCACCGTCGAGCCCGAAACTCTGCCCTGTGCTGACCCATCATGTTCTGACCCTGTGCCACTGAGCATCCAACTGAACGTTCAGCGTTCTGCTTTCAGACTGCAGAGTACAGTGGTGTGCTCTAACAACCCAGCCCTCAGGAAGAGTGAAAATGACCAATAAGAGCAGGGAATAAGGTGATTAGCTACCATTATTCCCCGGTCCAGAGATTTGAGGGACTAACAACATGACAGGCAGCTCATCATCTTCTTCAGTCTGCAGAACGTCATGCAGGAAACTCGAGGGAAATCCCTTCCCCCACAGAGTGTTGACTGTTTGGAACCCACCACACAGGGACAGCGAGGGGTGAACAACAGGGTAGGATTTAAACAGACTGTCGTAGAACAGAAATACGGGCAGGGACCAGCCGGGTGGAGTTGACTCCCCACTGTAGACTGGGAGTGTTGTAGATTCACTGAGTACCCGAGACAGAGTTTAAAATAGAACTGATTTATTTATCACAGAAACTGCAGTCCCATTAAACGTGAACATCAAAAGAAACTCCTCCCATTCCCAGTGACCAGGGTGCAGACCTGGTTTGATGAACAGCAGCAGTAATTGCTGAGTTAGACACCAGCAGTCATTTGCAAACTTGTCTCCGGATTCAGCAGCTGTGGTGGTTCAATATCCCCCAGGCAGCTTATTGAACTTTTCCCCCAGTGTGAACTCCGTAGTGTTTCTGGAGGCTGGCTGAATGATTGAATCCCTTCCCACAATGTGAGCAGGTGAAAGGCTTCTCCCCAGTGTGAACGCGCTGGTGGGCCAACAAGTTTGATAACTGAGTGAATCCCTTCCCACAGTCTGAGCAGGTGAACGGCCTCTCCCCAGTGTGAACTTGACAGTGTGCCATGAGGTGCCACGACTGACTGAAGCCCTTCCCACATTCCGAGCAGGTGAATGGCCTCTCCCCAGTGTGAACCCGCTGGTGTTGCTTCAGGTGGGATGAGTGATTGAATCCTTTCCCACAGTCGGAGCAGGTGAACGGCCTCTCCCCAGTGTGAACTCGCTGATGTACCTTCAGGTTACATGATCGACTGAACCCCTTCCCACAGTCTGAGCAGGTGAACGGCCTCTCCCCAGTGTGAACTTGCTGGTGCTGCTTCAGGTGAGGTGAGTGAGTGAATCCTTTCCCACAATGTGAGCAGGTGAACGGCCTCTCCCCCGTGTGAACCCGCTGGTGGGCCAGTAGGTAAGATGATTGCATGAACCCCTTCCCACAAAGTGAGCAGGTGAAAGGTCTCTCCCCAGTGTGAACTCGCTGGTGTCTCAGTAGGTTAGATAACTGACTGAATCCCTTGCCACAGTCTGGGCAGGTGAACGGCCTCTCCCCAGTGTGAACTCGCTGGTGTCTCAGTAGACCGGATGACTCTGAGAACCCCTTCCCACAGTCCAAGCAGGTGAACAGCACCCCTCCTGTGTGAACTGACTGGTGAGCCAACAGGTCAGATGATCGAGTGAATCCCTGGCCACAGTCCGAGCAGGTGAAGGGCCTCTCCCCAGTGTGAACTCTCTGATGTTCCTTCAGGAGAGACGAGCGACTGAAGCCCTTCCCACAGTCCGAGCAGGTGAACGGCCTCTCCCCAGTGTGAACCCGCTGGTGTTCCAGTAGGTAAGATGACTGAGTGAATCCTTTCCCACAAAGTGAGCAGGTGAAAGGTCTCTCCCCAGTGTGAACTCGCTGGTGTCTCAGTAGGTTAGATAACTGACTGAATCCCTTCCCACAGTCTGGGCAGGTGTACGGCCTCTCCCCAGTGTGAACTCGCTGGTGTCTCAGTAGACCGGATGACTCTGAGAACCCCTTCCCACAGTCCAAGCAGGTGAACAGCACCCCTCCTGTGTGAACTGACTGGTGAGCCAACAGGTCAGATGATCGAGTGAATGCCTTCCCACATTCTGAGCAGGAGAACATCTTCTCCCCAGTGTGAACCGACAGTTATGTCTATAGGTGGGATGACTGAGTGATTCCCACAGTCCGAGTTGGGGGATTGCCCCTCTCGTGTGTGTATTCGCTGATGCCTCTGTAGTTGGGATGACTGAGTGAATCCCTTCGCACAGCCTGAGCAGGTGAACGGCCTCTCCGCAGTGAGAACTGGCTCGTGTGTCAGCAGATCAGGCTACCGAGTGAATCTCGTCCCACACACGGAACAATTGAACAGTCTCTCTCCCTTGTGTCAGCCCACTGGTGTCTCGGCGGGTCGGCTGAGTGAGTGAATCCCTGATCGACCTCTCACTGCTCTGAGTTTCCTGACGTATCATCAGCTTCGATGAATCACTTCCGGCAGACGGAACAGATCAATAAATGCTGCTGTGTCCTCAGCACCCCGGTTCCAGTGGATCACGCACAGAGATGTTTTCATCTCCTAGGACCAACAACAGATACATTGGTGTCACAATGGGAATATCTGGTCACCCTTTAAATATCTGGACAGAATCATCAGAACTGACAAATTGTTGTATTTAAGATTCCTGCACACAAATTCTTTGTTGCATCTATCTCACCTGTAAAAAGATTTACAAAACCCATCAACAGGTGAAGCACAGCATTTCAGATCGTCACGTACCCTGTGACGGGTTAAAGAACCAGCAGAAATAGAAAACACTTTGGAGTCCAGTATTGCTATTAACTAATAATATTTATTAGAACTACACAATACCGTGATATAAACGTAGATAAATCAAACAGGTTAGCAATGATTGTATATCAGTAAGTGTGGAAATATATATATGAAACTCAAGCTTCTTCAAGTCTCGGGGTAAAAAGATACAGTCTTACGATGGTGAGTAAAGTTCAGTTCAGTTCGTGGTATTGGGTTGAGTAGTGATGGAGAGAGAGAGAGGGAGAAATCTGAGTCTTCAGGTGAGCTGACCCCGTCAATCTCCTCGTTGTCCTCTGAAATCCTTTAAAAGTCGCTGACTGTGACCACAACAAAGGGGACCGGTTTTCTGTGGTGGAGCTATCAACCTAGGCAAAGATTGGACACAACAAAGCTCATTCAGTGTCTAAAACATGTGTCTGAGGTCTGTATCATCTGATCTCCTATTTATCTCACAGTACTGGGTACCAACTGTCATTGAAATAGCTCCTCCTTCCTCTCTCTGTGTAAGAAATGCACAAGCAGGCAAATGTCCTTGAGAAGTATCAACACGCTGCTGAAAAATCATAACATCGATTGTCCATCAAATAA
This sequence comes from Mobula birostris, assembly GCF_030028105.1. Classification (NCBI taxonomy): domain Eukaryota; kingdom Metazoa; phylum Chordata; class Chondrichthyes; order Myliobatiformes; family Myliobatidae; genus Mobula; species Mobula birostris. The sequence continues at coordinate 38,416,840 of NC_092397.1, forward strand.
CGCCGCCTTCGGTCACCACAGCAACTTACGAGCTGCTCGGTGCCATCTCCAACTCAGCAGAAATCCAGAAGTTCCTTGTGCCTTAAAGTGACAGTCCAAAAGTTAGTCTTCGTCTCTCTCTCTCTTTTCAAAACAACGTGTCAGTGTTAAATAACTCTCTCTTTCTTTTCAAAAGCACAGTTCATAGGGGTAATCGAGCACAGTCCATAGAGGTAATTCAGGACCCCATCACAAGATGAAATAAATTTAATCTCTTTGGCGAGGACTCACACCACACTGTTACAGAGAGATTCAACCCAAGTTGGAGGAACAACTCCTGATTTTCTAACTGAGCACGGATCAGGTACCCGGTCTGTCCATCCAGTTCTCCAGCTGGTTTTCTGACTGTATCAGAACGGGTCTCTCCTGCCTGACTTCAATCGGTGATGTGGCTCGATTTGTCTCTCTCCATTTGTATTATGGATAAAATCTCCCAAAACGATGGTGAAGGTGTTAGAGTGTGCTGTTTCGTGCATGTTGATCCCATTACTCAGACCATCTAAAGCCTGTTTGACATTGGCCTGAGGTGGAATGTATACCGCTACCAAAATGACCCCAGAGAACTCCCGTGGTAGGTAAAAAGGATGGCACTTTACTGCTAGATATTCCAGGTCTGGCGTGCAGAACTGGGACAGCACTCATATATCTGTGCACCAAGGCGACCTGATCATGAGGCATACTCCTCCACCTCTGATCTATCCTGACGGTGTACAGTAAACCTGTTGATCTGAATTGCTGCATCCGGTACGGAAGGGGTTAACCAGGACTCTGTGAAACAAAGGCCACGCGCGGTCCTAACGCCCCTCAGATTCAGCACCCTGGCTCTGAGATCATCGATTTTATTCGCCAGAGACTGCCTGTTTGCCAGCAAGATCGTCAGTATTGGGAGTTTAAAACCCCGTTTCCTTAAACGCACGTGTATCCCTGACCTACAGCCAAGCTTCCTGCGTGGAATCCTACGTGGACGCTTCCATCCACAATCATTGTTGTTTCCGTCAGTTTTAAGCAGCGATAGTTCATTTAAGCGCATCAAGACGTCTTTGTTGACTGTACCGACCTTGGAAGCAGTGGTGCTTTTTAGCTGCATCAGGCTGAAATAAGAATATTTAATCACATCTATTGAGAGCTCTGCCGCTACATGATCGTCCCTAGGTGCCCCAGAAGCGAGAAACATCGATGGCAGTGAATACAAAGGGGAGGCCAGTTGCCTTTCCAATCGAAGTGTGGCACTTTTCTGATGTGGAAGCTACAGGTCACTCGTTACCCCGGAGAAAGGTGTTGGATATCATTATCTACCCAGACAGAATGGTACAAAACATGTTCTCACGGGTAGAAAGCTCCAGAGAAAGAGCCCAAACAAAGGTGGTTTTCTCAAGCACTAAACCTGACAGAAGGATTTTGTTCTTTTCCTGCCATGCAGCAATAACTGACAATTTCACTGACTGGAAGTTGGACTTTCCATCCGAGATGGACTCAGAAATACGTTTCTGTTGTGAGTGCCTCACCCTCGGATTGAGAAAGCTGGAGATCGGCAGAGTCTGCAGACCCATCCACTGACATTCCCTCCGCCCGCACTTCCAAACGCACCCTACGGACTGCTCAGGAAGCAGTCATCCACGGACCCCCACAGAGGCCGGCAGCAGACTGTCGTCCATGAGGGTGAACCCTCACAAGGCAACTAGGCCCACTGGAGTAGGTGACAGGGCTCAGGAAACCTGTGCCAACCAGCTGGCGGGGATATTCAGAGCCATTTCCAATCTCTCATTGCTTCGTCAGAGTTTACAGCCTGCTTCAAAAGCAAGGGTCCCCAACTCTGTTTGCACTGCAGACCGGTTTAATATTGACAATATTCTTGCCGACTGGGGGGGTTGTTAATCACCACCGGAATATAGGTGTAAGTGGCTAATACACTCAACTTGTTTCTAAAAGGGTTTATCTAACAAATTTAACATTAAACACACAGAGCATATTTTCCTCATATGAACATACAAAATCATTGCCACACACCAATATCGCTGAATCAGTGTGAGCCCTGGGCTTGTTTTCCTGCAACAAGACGGTCCAATCGAGGGGTGATGGAAGACAGCGATACTCGAAGGAGGTTCCTCATGTCCAGTCTATTTAGTTTTCGTTGCATTCATTGCAGAAAACTCCGCTTCGCAGCGATATGATGTTGGAAATGGAAGCAACGTTTTCAGTGCTTCCGTGGCTATCTCAGGATATTTGGCCTCGACTTTGATCCAGAATGCCGGCAGAGATGTTATGTCATACGTTTCAGCCCGCCGTCATTTGCAAGCTCCAGGAGTTGATCTCCTTCCCGCCCTGACACAGATGACGCGCGGGAAATGACCTCGCGTGCGTTCGAGCTCAACAGGGCGTGACAGGGAATGAGGAAAGGTGCAGCTGACTCATATCATTTCATATCGCCAAATCATATTGTTTCCTCACGGCCCGGTAGCACATGCTTTGCGGCCCGGTGGCTGGGGACCGCTGTTCAAAAGGAGAATGATCACACCAGTGCCCAAAAAGAGCAAATTGAGCTCTCTGAACGACTATCGCCACCATAAGACTACAGCAGATGCGAAAACGTTGCCCCTTCACGCGGACAATACCCATACTCACGTCAGGAGGCTGTTTGTTGACTACAGCTCAGTGTTGAACACCGTCACTTCTGCAGCTCTGATTGAGAAGCTCCAGAATCTGGGCCTCCACACCTCTCTCTGCAACTGCATCCTTGACTTCCAAACCGGGAGGCCACAATCTGTGCAGATTGGTGGACTGACGACATCTCCGCCTCGCTGGCGATCAACGCTGGCGCACCTCAGGGGTGTGTGCTTAGCCCACTGCTCTACTCTCTCTGTCCACCCATGACTGTGCCGCAAATGCCACCTATAAACTTGCTGACGACCCATCTGTGGTGACCAGGGGGCACAGAGGAGCAAGGCATACAGAGAAGATTTACTAAAATGTTACCTGGGTTTCATCTCCTAAGTTACAGAGATAGGTTGAACAAGTTGGGTCTTTATTCTTTGGAGTGTAGAAGGTTGAGGGGGGACTTGATAGAGGTGTTTAAAATTATGAGGGGGATTGATAGAGTTGACGTGGATAGGCTTTTTCCATTGAGAGTGGGGAAGATTCAAACAAGAGGGCATGAGTTGAGAGTTAAAGGGCAAAAGTTTAGGGGTAACATGAGGGGGAACTTCTTTACTCAGAGAGTGGTAGCTGTGTGGAACGAGCTTCCAGCAGAAGTGGTTGAGGCAGGTTCGATGTTGTCATTTAAAGTTAAATTGGATATATGGACAGGAAAGGAATGGAGGGTTATGAGCTGAGTGCAGGTCGGTGGGACTAGGTGAGAGTAAGAGTTCGGCATGGACTAGAAGGGCCAAGATGGCCTGTTTCCGTGCTGTAATGGTTATAAGGTTATATATATATATATATATGGTTAAGTTTCACAGGAACAATCTTGTACAAAACTCAGTTAGACCACAGAACAGATTGTAGGCTTCAGGAAGGAAAAGGTGAGGGAACACACTCCAATCCTCACAGAGGGATCAGATTGGAAAGAGTGAGCAATTTCAAGTTCCTGAGTGTCAGTATCTCTGAGGATCTATCCCGGACCCAACAAATCAATGCAGCTACAAAGAAGGCACGACAGCAGCTATATTTCATTCGGGGTTTGAGGAGATTTGGTATGTTTGCAGATCTCTACAGATGTACAACAGGGACCATTCTGGTATGGGGGGGGACGGGGCTACTACACAGGATTGAAATGAGCTGCAGAGAGTTGTAAACTCAGTCAGCTCCATCATGGGCACCAGCCTCTCCGTCACCCAGGACAGGCCCTCTTCTCATTGCTACCAACAGGGAGGAGGTACAGGAGCCCGACGACACACACTCAGTGATTCAGGAGCAGCTTCTTCCCCTCTGCCGTCAGATTTCTGAATGGACATTGAACCCTTGAATCAAAAGGATTCAAAGTGCACTTATTATCAAAGAATATATAAATTATGCGACATTGAGATCCGTCTGCTTACAGGCAGCCACAGAGCAAGTAACCAGAAAAAGCCCAATTAAAAAATAAACACCAAATGCTATCATGCAAACAACAGAGCAAGCAACTGCAAATGGCTGATCAAGTCCACGTAACCCTCACTAAGGCACCCCGATGGACTATCGGGAACCTGCTAAAATGGCTGACGGGCAGTGGGCCATCATCCCTGCTCCTTTCTCTACCCCAATAAGCCCGGTCAGCCGGGCCCCCCCCCCCACCCCCACAACACAAGGACGGGTGCAGCTGTGAAACAGACGCCAGGCAGGCCTGTGTTTGTACCAGGCTCGCGTTGGTACGAACGCAAGGACGTGACGCGGTGCCAGCACATCGGGACGTCAGAGGTCTGTGAACACCGTGGGTTGCGGCTGCCAGGGCGGGCTACTGTACACTATGAACGCCCTTTTCAGTGCTCAAGTGAGTCTGCTGTCAGCATCGCCTGGGTAAAGAGCAATGAAACCTCACCGGGCCCCCCCAACGGCGCAGGATCCAGACTGACGGGACACAACGGATGGCGCTCTGCTTCAGTGGGTGATGTTACACGCGGGGCTTTGTCCTGGCCTCTGCTCACTGCAGATCTCCTGTGTGCCCAAGGACTGCCAGTGGTTCTCAGCGACTGCCGGCTTCTACATGTCAGGGACTCTGGGTCGTTACCCTGCTCCCCAACTAAGTCACCACAATGACTCTGTCAGGGGCGTGCACCACCGCGTGCAAATTTACTCGACGGCCAGGCGAGTTCCCAGACCGCACCCAGCCCACGTTCTCCACTGCAGTCACAGACCACGGGACCGAGCACCACATTCCCACACGGAGCCCTCCAGCCTACGCCCCAGCACGTAGACAACCGTGAAGGCTGCATTTGCCAGCACGGAAAGACTCGTAATTGTTTTCGACCCCGTACGCGGTCTCCCGGAAGGGCTCACAAGGGAACTTGATGATGGTGAGGACAATATGAGTGAGGTTGATGTTCTGGAGCATGTTGATATTAAGGGAGAGGAGGTGTTGGAGTTGTTAAAATACATTAGGACAGATAAGTCCCCGGGTCCTGATGGAATATTCCCCAGGCTGCTCCACGAGGCGAGAGAAGAGATTGCTGAGCCTCTGGCCTTGTTGTCTACGGGAATGGTACCGGAGGATTGGAGGGAGGCGAATGTTGTTCCCTTGTTCAAAAAAGGTAGTAGGGATAGTCCGGGTAATTATAGACCAGTGAGACTTACATCTGTGGTGGGAAAGCTGTTGGAAAAGATTCTTAGAGATAGGATCTATAGGCATTTAGAGAATCATGGTCTGATCAGGGACAGTCAGCATGGCTTTGTGAAGGGCAGATCATGTCTAACAAGCCAGATAGACTTCTTTGAGGAGGTGACAAGGCATATAGATGAGGGTAGTGCAGTGGATGTGATCTATATGGATTTTAGTAAGGCATTTGACAAGGGTCCACACGGTAGGCTTATTCAGAAAGTGAGAAGGCATGGGATCCAGGGAAGTTTGGCCAGGTGGATTCAGAATTGGCTTGCCTACAGAAGGCAGAGGGTGGTGGTGGAGGGAGTACATTCAGATTGGAGGATTGTGACTAGTGGTGTCCCACAAGGATCTGTTCTGGGACCTCTACTTTTCGTGATTTTTATTAACGACCTGGATGTTGGGGTAGAAGGGTGGGTTGGCAAGTTTGCAGACGATACAAAGGTTGGTGGTGTTGTAGATAGTGTAGAGGATTGTCAAAGATTGCAGAGAGACATTGATAGGATGCAGGAGTGGGCTGAGAAGTGGCAGATGGAGTTCAACCCGGAGAAGTGTGAGGTGGTACACTTTGGAAGGACAAACTCCAAGGCAGAGTACAAAGTAAATGCCAGGATACTTGGTAGTGTGGAGGAGCAGAGGGATCTCGGGGTACATGTCCACAGATCCCTGAAAGTTGCCTCACGGGTGGACAGGGTAGTTAAGAAAGCTTATGGGATGTTAGCTTTCATAAGTCGAGGGATAGGGTTTAAGAGTCGCAATGTAATGATGCAGCTCTATAAAACTCTGGTTAGGCCACACTTGGAGTACTGTGTCAGTTCTGGTCACCTCACTATAGGAAGGATGGGGAAGCATTGGAAAGGGTACAGAGGAGATTTACCAGGATGCTGCCTGGTTTAGAAAGTATGCATTATGATCAGAGATTAAGGGAGCTAAGGCTTTACTCTTTGGAGAGAAGGAGGATGAGAGGAGACATGATAGATGCGTACAAGATAATAAGAGGAATAAATAGAGTGGATAGCCAGCGCCTCTTCCCCAGGGCACCACTGCTCAATACAAGAGGACATGGCTTTAAGGTAAGGGGTGGGAAGTTCAAGGGGGATATTAGAGGAAGGTTTTTTACTCAGAGAGTGATTGGTGCGTAGATGCACTGCCTGAGTCAGTGGTGGAGGCAGATACACTAGTGAAGTTTAAGAGACTACTAGACAGGTATATGGAGGAACCTAAGGTGGGGGCTTATATGGGAGGCAGGGTTTGAGGGTCGGCACAACATTGTGGGCCGAAGAGCCTGTACAGTGCTGTACTATTCTATGTTCTATGTACCCCACTTATAGCTTGATTCGTCTGGCACGGCCTCAGAAAGGATGTGTGTGACGGGACTGCTGCCAGTGTGGAGCGCCGAGGCAAAGATTAACCGTCGTGTTAACCATATAACCATTACAGCACGGAAACAGGCCATCTCGGCCCTTCTAGTCTGTGCCGAACTCTTACTCTCACCTAGTCCCACCGACCTGCACTCAGCCCATAACCCTCCATTCCTTTCCTGTCCATATATCTATCCAATTTAACTTTAAATGACAACATCGAACCTGCCTCAACCACTTCTGCTGGAAGCTTATTCCACACAGCTACCACTCTCTGAGTAAAGAAGTTCCCCCTCATGTTACCCCTAAACTTTTGCCCTTTAACTCTCATGTCCTCTTGTTTGAATCTCCCCCACTCTCAATGGAAAAAGCCTATCCACGTCAACTCTATCAATCCCCCTCATAATTTTAAACACCTCTATCAAGTCCCCCCTCAACCTTCTACGCTCCAAAGAATAAAGACCCAACTTGTTCAACCTTTCTCTGTAACTTAGGAGATGAAACCCAGGTAACATTTTAGTAAATCTCCTCTGTACCCTCTCTATTTTCTTGACATCTTTCCGAAAATTCGGTGACCAGAACTGTACACAATACTCCAAATTTGGCCTCACCAATGCCTTGTACAATTTCAACATTACATCCCAACTCCTATACTCAATGCTCTGATTAATAAAGGCCAGCAGACCAAAAGCTTTCTTCACCACCCTGTCCACATGAGATTCCACCTTCAGGGAACAATGCATCATTATTCCTAGATCCCTCTGTTCTACAGCATTCTTCAATGCCCTACCATTTACCATGTAGTCCTATTTTGATTAGTCCTACCAAAATGTAGCACCTCACATTTATCAGTATTAAACTCCATCTGCCATCTTTCAGCCCACTCTTCCAACTGTCCTAAATCTCCTCTGTAAACTTTGAAAACCAACTTCATTATCCACAACTCCACCTACCTTAATATCATCTGCATACTTACTCATCCAATTTACCACCCCATCATCCAGATCATTAATGTATATGACAAACAACATTGGACCCAGTACAGATCCCTGAGGCACACCACTAGTCACCGGCCTCCAAACTGACACACAGTTATCTACCACTACTCTCTGGCATCTCCCATCCAGCCACTGCTAAATCCATTTTACTACTTCAATATTAATACCTAACGATTGAACCTTCCTAACTAACCTTCCATGTGGAACCTTGTCAAATGCCTTACTGAAGTCCATATAGACAACATCCACTGCTTTACCCTCGTCAATTTTCCTAGTAACCTCTTCAAAAAATTCAGTAAGGTTTGTCAAACATGACCTTCCACGCACAAATCCATGTTGACTGTTCCTAATCAGACTCTGTCTATCCAGATAATTATATATACCATCTCTAAGAATACTTTCCATCAATTTACCCACCACTGACGTCAAACTCACAGGCCGATAATTGCTAGGTTTACTCTTAGAACCCTTTTTAAACAATGGAACCACGTGAGCAATACGCCAATCCTCCAGCACCATCCCCGTGTTCAGGTGCCATTGGCTCTGGTTGAGGTCCCCTGGTCGTGGACTGCAGCAGCAGGCGGCCAGAGCTCGTCCCTCTGGAACGGACAGTGGCCGCAGATGTGGCTCGGATGCTCGTCTACACGGTCCGGCACCCCGTCTGATATTTCTGCTGGCCTTGGTTCCTATTTAGTTCAGAGCTCCGGGCAGCGATGGTTCGGAACCTCGGCGTTCGATTACATCCAACGGCCCACACAGTTTCACCGCTTCTCTGACGGCTTTTCTAGCCGACGAGTGTTGGCACAATAGTCCCCCATGGGTCCAGCTGCGGCTCAGAGCTGCTCCAACACAGAACCCGCAGACATGCCAGTGTACGGGCAGCCGTTACCAGCGGCTGATCTCATTCCCGACCACCTGGTCGGCCTCACGACAGAGTTCCACCCTCCTCGGTAAATTCAATTCCTGTGCACCTGTCGCCAGCTCCCATCCCGGCGTAGAGCACTCCTGGGTTCCGGTCCGTTCCGTCTGCTTTCATCCGCCATGACACGCACACCGGTTATCCCCTTGGGTCCCGCGCTTTGGAACGGCGAGTAGACTTTGATCACAAATAAGAGGGGTAAACCCGAACGGATCTCAGTAGATCGCCTTAGACCGGCCCGCCGAGACTTGGAGCCTCACCAGTTCCCGAGCCCAAGCTCCAGGCAGGCTCACAACGCTAGTTTTCGTGAATCCTGCGCAGGGCAAGTAATGCAATTCACCTTGAGCTGGGGCTGCTCTGACGTGATGACGTTGTTACGTATGGATTTTTAGCACACTTGTGTGTTCAGGTTCAAGGGTAACATGAGGGGGAACTTCTTTACTCAGAGAGTGGTAGCTGTGTGGAACGAGCTTCCAGCAGAAGTGGTTGACGCAGGTTCGATGTTGTCATTTAAAGTTAAATTGGATAGATATATGGACAGGAAAAGAATGGAGGGTTATGGGCTGAGTGCAGGTCAGTGGGACTAGGTGAGAGTAAGAGTTTGGCACGGACTAGGAGAGCCTGTAATTGTTATATGGTTATAAGGAGGATAAGGAGAGACATGATAGAGGTACACAAGATATTAAGAGGAATAGTAGAGTGGATAGCCAGCACCTCTTCCCCAGGGCACCACTGCTCAATACAAGAGGACATGGCTTTAAGGTAAGGGGTGGGAAGTTCAAAGGGGATATTAGAGGAAGGATTTTTACTCAGAGGGTAGTTGGTGCGTGAAATGCACTGCCTGAGTCAGTGGTGGAGGCAGATACACTAGTGAAATTTAAGGGACTACTGGGCATGTATATGGAGGAACTTAAGGTGCGGGGTTATGTGGGAGGCAGGGTTTGAGGGTCGGCACAACAATGTGGGCCGAAGGGCCTGGGCTGTGCTGTACTATTCTATGTTCTATGTTTATTCGCGAAAATCTACAGCTGTAAATCAGTTGATTGTTAATACTATGCATTGCATTGTACTGCTGCCGGAAACACACACATTTCACGGTACACGCCCGTGATATTAAACCCGGCTCTGAACGAGACTCGTCTCGCCATCACGGACACCGCGATGCGCATGCGCCACAGAATCGGCGCCAGGTCCTTCCCCGATCAGCAGAAAGCTCCCCGGAGCCCGGGGACGGATCGTGGGGGAAAGAACTGGGAATGTCCCCGGGTGCAGGTCACGGTGTGACCGGAGCTCGCAACAACAGTCTATCCGCCGCGGTGGGGATGAAACTCCCGTCCGCAGCCCCGTTCCTACCTGCTGCCAATTCTCCCCAATATGTCGTCCACCGAGCGCATGCGCAGTTTCCGGGCACGATCTGCGACCCTTACGCCTGCGCATTTGGTCGCTGGGCACTCGATTCTTGAGCGCGGAGGTTTCTGGGTAACCAAGGCGCCATTATGAGTGTCAGCAAGCACCGGTTCTACGCCACATTTCTTAAAAGTAGTCAGCGTTTTTATACAGAAAACTCAGCAGCAAGCTCCCACAAACAATATATTCAATGTCAACAAGCATTTCGAAAGACAACTGTCAAAGTCCAACTCACTTACAAATGCAGATATAAATCACACGAGATTCAGCAGATGCTGGAAATCAACTGTAGAGTAACATACACGGTGGTGCACGAACTCAGCAGGTCAGGCAGCATCTAAGCAGAGGAATACACTGTCTAGGCATGATGAAGTGTCTTGGTTCATAATATCAACCATTCATTCCTCTGCATAGATGCTGCCGGGGCCACTGACTCCCTCCAGCATTTTGCAAACATAAACCTCTTTTTCCAATCAGTTTCCAAATGTTCCTAAACTTTCACTTGTAGCCTCATCCTCCTGGTCTGGTTCCTTCCTCCTACTCCACGTAAACTCGAGCCTCCATCACATCTGGAGCCCCAAAGCCCTCATTTGTGCTGACCCTTCTTGTTTCTGCTCCACCATTCTGCTGTCGTACTTTAGAGGAGAGTGTTGTATTGCAACAGCCGGCAATGTGAGGCACAGCCCTTCGAAATCAGTGAAAATGACACAAAACAATGAACAGAGCAGCACAGGAAGATTTTAACCACAACACTTCAGCCTTGGTCCAGAGCTGTGAGGGATGAGGAATATTTGGAACAAAACTCTCGAGAACTTCCTTCCGCAGTTTACTGAAAGTCATAAAGAAGGAAGGAAATTCAAGGTAAACCTCTTTATCCAGAGACTGGTGACCGGTTGCAAACTGAACATTATAGGGTGAGTGAGTGGTGAACAGCAGGGATGGGCTTGAAAGCTCTGGTGTAGACAGTACCCACCTGAGACACAGGATTTGAAATAGAACTGATTCTATTTCAAGGGGATTAAGGAGTCAGCGCAGAGTTCCCGTGTGGCCATTCTGCTCGGCTATATGTATACCTGGGTATACTTGGGTACTGCTGGGCGGGACGTCCCATCTGATCACAACAGCAGAGGCCAAGCTAGGGACTGTGAGCAGCTCGGAGGCTCCGCAGGGAAGGGTAGAGTCAGGCAGTGCAGTAGTTATAGTGGTGGGGGGGGGCAGTGCAGAAAGGAGATTCTGAGGCCGCAAAAGAGATACCAGGATGGCGTGTCGCCTCCCAGGTGCTGGGGTCCAGGACATATCGGAGCAGCTGCAGGATATTCTCACGGGGGAGGGAGATCGGCCAGAGGTCATGGTGCATATTGGCACCAATGACGTAAACAGAAAAGAGGAAGAGGTCCTACACAGTGAGTATATAGAGCTAGCAAAGAGGCTGAAGCGAAGGACACCGCGGCCTAGTGCAGGTAGGAATGGGGTGATAGCACAGATGAGTGAGTGGCTGTGGAGATGCTGCGCAGGACAGAGTTTCAAGTTCTCGGATCCTTGGAACTTTACTGGGGAAGGGGAGACGGGTTGTAATGGTGTTGCGGGGGCCACACACACAAAATGCTGGAGGAACTCAGCAGGCCAGACAGCGTCTACGGAAAAGAGTACAGTCGACATTTCGGGCTGAAACCCTTCGGCAGGAACTCTTGGGGATAGGGTGTATGGGCATGTGGAAACCCAGGTCCGAGTTAGGGAGGGGCAGCATGGCTTCGTGCGGGCCGGGTCACGTCTTCCCGGCTTGACTGAGTTTTTGACAAGGTGAGCAGAGAGATTGATGAGGGTAGAGCAGAGGATGCTGTCTACATGGATTTTACTAAAGCATTTAACAAAGTCCCTCTCGGGAGGCTAATCCAGAATATTAGGATGCATGGGGTCCGCAGCGAATTGGCTGTTTATATTCGGAACTGGCTTGCGCATAAACAAGAGAGAGTAGTGTTTGAAGAGACTTATTCGAGCTGCAGTCTGTTATTAGTGGTGTTCTGCAGCGATCTCTGCTGGGACCTGTGCCTGGTATAGATCAGTTGAAGATATGGAAAAATGGCAGATGGGACTCAGCCCAGGTAATGTGAGGCGTGGCACCTCGGTGGGCAAATGCTAGGAGACAGTAAACATTTAAGCACAAGACCCTCAACAGTGTCACTGAGCGGAGAGATCGTGAGGTCAGAGTTCATCGTTCCTTCAAAGTGGCTACACAGGTCGAAAAGGTGCTTTAAGAACGCTTATCAAAGTTGCTGGTGAACGCAGCAGGCCAGGCAGCATCTCTAGGAAGAGGTACAGCCGAGCCCCTTCGTCAGGACTACCTGCTGCCCCAGCACACAACAAACAGCAAACACGATAGCACTGGCCACCGCAGACTCGTAGAACATCCTCAGCATCGTCCGGCAGATGTTAAAGGACCTCAGTCTCCTCAGGAAATAAAGACGGCTCTGACCCTTCTTGTAGACAGCCTCAGTGTTCTTTGACCAGTCCAGTTTATTGTCAATTCGTATCCCCAGGTATTTGTAATCCTTCACCATGTCCACACTGACCCCCTGGATGGAAATGGGTCACCTGTACCTTAGCTCTCCTCAGGTCTACCACCAGCTCCTTAGTCTTTTTCACATTAAGCTGCAGATAATTCTGCTCATACCATGTGACAAAGTTTCCTACCGTAGCCCTGTACTCAGCCTCATCTCCCTTGCTGATGCATCCAACTATGGCAGAGTCATCAGAAAACTTCTGAAGATGACAAGACTCTACTTAAGAATGCTTGCTGTTATTAGTCGAGGCATTGAGTTCGAAAGTCCCGAGATAATAAAACTCTGGTTAGGCCACACCCGGGGTATTGAGTACAGTTCCGGTCGCCTCACTATAGGAAGGATGTTGAGGCTTTGGAGAGAGGGCAGAAGAGGTTTACCAGGATGCTGCCTGGTTTAGAGGGCATGTGCCATCACGAGAGGCTGGGTAAACTTGGGCTGTTTTCTCTGGGGTGTCAGAGGCTGAGGGGAGACCTGATAGAGGTTTACTTGATTATGAGAGGCAGAGATAAACAGAGTGGACAGAGAGTATCCAGGGTTGAAATTTCTAATACCATTGAAGGTGAGGGGGGTAATTTCAAAGGAGATGTCAGGGGCAAGTTTTTCACACAGATAGTGGCGGATGACTTGTATGGTGGTAAAGGCAAATATATTAGAGGCTTTTAAGAGATGTTTGGATAGGCACACGGATGTGAGAAGATGGAAGGATGTGGACATGGTGTAAGTAGGAAGGATTAATGTTCGGGTGTTTTTGATTTGCTTCATAGCTAGTTCAGTATAAAATTGTGGGCCAAATGGCCTGTTCTGTGCTGTACTGTTCTATTTGTCACTGTTACATACCCTGTAACTGGGTTGCCAAACCAGCAGAAATGGAACACTCGTTGGAGTCTGTGATTACTAGGAACTAATATAGTTTTATTAAAGAAATAAGTAATACAGTACACTAATCGCAAGGATATAAATGTAACAGGTTAGCAATGATAATACCCACATATACACAGAAATAGGGTAATAGGAATCAACCAAGCTCTATCGTAGTCTAGGGGTAAAATGATCAGTCTTAAAGTGAAGCAGAGTTCAGTTCGGTTTAGTGCAGTTTGAAGTAATCGCTGTTGTTGTACCGTTGGAGGGAGGGAGGGAGGGAGAGATGCAGTTGGTTTCGGGTAGACCTTTTGATGTCTTCTGATCCCGCTGTGGTCATCAACTGTGACCCTCTGTTCCGGATATGATCGTTCTTCCGTGGTGAACCCGGCACCCAGGCAAGGGCGGGCACACTCCCCAGGTTCCCACCACTCGTACCTTTACACCCTGTGAGCCTCTGACCGGTTCCTGCGAACCAGTCCTCCAAACTCTCACCAACTTGTGGGGCACACTGCTCTTTCCTGGGTCTCGTGGCGTGTGTCCTGTGCCTTAGCAAACCCGCTGTTTTTATCCCCCTGATGGGGTATCACCTGTCCATCAAACTTCACACTTCCTATTGTCTCAGCAGGATTTGTTAGTGAACAGTTCAGGTTCAAAGCAAACTGTCTGTGGCAGACGCCACATACTGAATTATGTGCGTCTCGCTCGTTAATCTCTCTCTTCTCTCTTATTAGCATTTTGAATGGTTCTCCGTTGTCTCTCGTTATCTCTCTCATTGGCATCATCCATTCTGCAGCTCTGCTTGGCTTCACACATGACATCACAGATCCACAACGTTAAATACCCATCTATTCTCAGAGCTTCATTTATTATCAAAGTATGCAACTTTGAGATTTGTCTTCTCCAGTTAGCAACGAAACAAGGAAGAACATGAAAGTCGTTCAGAGAGAAACCTCCCCCCCCCCAACCTGTACAAAAAAAAGTACGGCATCCCGATCATCAAACCAGCACCACCCCACCCCCAAAACCCCTCCTCCCCTCCTCCCCCACAGAAAGCAGAGCCAGAACCCCTCCCTGCACAGCTCACTAATGGAGCATCAACACCCTCCCCGCCAGACACCCTCCTCTCACACAACGAAATAGAGAAGGAACAGGCGATTGAAAAGCACAGAATTTAAAAGCTGTAAGCCTGAAAAAGTCCACAACCCTCAAACACAGAGGTCAATCCATCAACACAGAACCAGCATATCGAACGAGCACAGAGGCCTACCCGCTGGCCCAGCAATGGGCCGCTCACAGAATCCTTCTCTGGCAGCGATCAAAAGGCGGGCAGTCGGCGCCGAAACTCTCACTCACCTTCCACACTCGCCGCGGTGTCTCAGTCTTCCTCAACTTGCTGCCATTACATCATCAGCATCAATGACTATAGAACTGAGTCAGGTTTTATAAACAAACATAAACATTTATTAAACTCTGCACACCAACAGCAAAAAGTATTCAAATGACTAACTTAACCGGAAGCTAACTGCAACTCTGGAACAGTTCTTAAAGTGGTAAATTCTAACACAGTCTTAAAGTGGTAAATTCGAACACAGTCTTAAAGTGGTAAATTCAAACACAGTCTTAAAGTGGTAAATACTAACACAGTCTTAAAGTGGTAAATTAGAAGACAGTTCTTAAAGTGGTAAATTCGAACACACTCTTAAAGTGGTAAATTGGAAAGTCCAAGTGATTTATACAGTCAGTAAGGAGAGATTTCTCTGGAAACAGACTTTTTCGAAGACGTGACGTTATTGCTGATCCCATCCAAAGGATTCGCAATGAAGGAAATAATACAGCTTAAAGGAACTGACCTTTTTCCTGGATGGTGAGCACTGCACAAACCTTCCTGATCTTGCAGGGGTTAACTCAGACACAGGCCACTTCCTGAACGAAGATCCGATAAGGTCGATCCTTTATGAAACCGCAGAACGACAGCAACTTTACTCAATCCTTCGGATTCCCGTACTTTGGTAAGGTCTGCACTCTCCAATACTAGACTGTAAAGGTAAATCAAAGGTATCCCAAACAAAAACTGGCAACGATTGGCGAAACTGCCGGCAGAATGATTTTACCTTACAATAGGAAGTAAAACTCCACTTTAAAACGAAACTGCGTCATGAGACAAATACGCAGCATAACGGAGTAACTGACAAGTTAAACAACGAACTAAACTGCATCACAACGGGGTTTCCCCTTTTATATACCTGTAGGGAACATGCAATCAGGTGACCTCACACTGGCGGGAAAATCACATCAACCCACCATCACAAGACCATTCCGTCATGCTCACAGGATACCCAATTACATCATGGTCATAAGACAGCCTCAAGATACCCACGAGGTATGTAACACTGGTCACGTAGGCCGTTGGACGGCGGGTGATACGCTGCGGTGTGAGGTCGCTGAATGCTGAAGATCAGTGTTATCGCGGCCCTCAGGTCCGACGCGGGGGGGGGGGGGGGGTGCCGAACGGAGCTGCCCAGGAGCTGATGAGCGCCCCAGCTACGCCTGCGGCCATCGCCGACACTAGCGGGGGGGCCACCACTGGCCTGGTAATGGGGAACGTGAAACTGCGGGGTTGGGAGGGGGGTGGTCGCACCAATGCCCTCGTTGACGCGATCAAACCAGCGCTCAGGGATCTCAGGAGGCATCAATGCGCCTGAACGTGGTGGCTCGTTGTTGCCCGCTGGAACTCCACCCAGGCCAATCACGCTGTGACCAGTGTCTGTCAGGCCATCCGGCCCGGATGCAAGAGGCCACGTACGGAGTCGAAAACAGTCCGTCTCCGGGCTACGGGCGTCATTGGGGGGAGGGCGACCGGCTCCCCCGAACTTAATGTCAGCCAACCGCAGGCCCGTGTCTGCTGTTCAGTAAGCTTGGACCTCAGGGTCAGCAGCTTGATCGGCTGCCATGCCAGCATAGCCAGCCCCGATGGCTGGCCAATGCTTTTCCCCTGGGTATGTTCTACATCAGATGCGAGCTTGGATAGGTCAGCCAGGTGACATTGCTACCCTGCAGACTAAGGGTCTGATCATTTCGGCCATCGTGTGCACGGGGGGCTCGCAGTCAACAAGCGCCGTGAAATGGCGGCCGGCCAGGTGAAGACCGAAAAGCTTGCCTGAGAAGTGCTGTACTTCATTCTGAGGGAGCAGGGCGGTGGGGGGGGGGGGGGAGTGCACGGAGAAGGCAAGTGGTTTCCACACGCCTCTGCTCGACGGTTCGTGCACGGCACCCACAGCAGAGCATGAAGTGTCAGTAGTAAAGGCTGTGGGGAGTGGGGGATGGGTCGCCGGCAGGGTGATGTTGGCAAGAGGCCACTCGGTGTCATCAGCCGCCGGCTGTCCAGTCTGTAAGTACCGACACTGAGGCTGCGCCTATCATTTGACTCGTTCCACGAGTGTCATCTCCTGAAGACGAAGTTGCTCGTTTGGACGACGTAAGCACCAGTTGGGACGAGCCTGGGCCCTGTTCTGCACAGACACGAGATGGTGAGTGGGGGGATTGTGGGGAGAAAGACGGCAGCCTACGAGTCCTGAAAGCAAGCGGAGCGGGCCAAGTTGTTCGAACGGATGAAAATTTTGCCTTCATCGCCTCAGTAGCGGCAGAGGCTGGTTCCTGCTGGCGTTCGACGAGAGCAGGCGTTATGAAAGGTGGATAAAAGATGGCATTGGATTAGGGACTCGTGTTGCGGAGAACCGGCAGGACTTGGCTGTTGCGTTTGAGCAAAGACGACAGTATGAGAAGCATTATCAGGGATGCATCTCACCCTAACCATGGACTTTTTACTCTCCTCCCATCCGGTAGGCGCTACAGGAGCCTCCACTCCCGCACCAGCAGGCACAGGAAGAGCTTCTTCCCTGAGACTGTAACCCTGCTGAACCTCTCATCACAGCACTAAGCAGTATTGCATCCGTATTGTACTGTCTCAGTACTTTTACATTTGTGTGCTGTAGCACTTACTTTTTATTTGCAGTTATTTTGTAACTAACACTATTGTTCGCATTTCTGGTCAGATACTAACTGCATTTCATTGGCTTTGTATCTGTACTCGGCACAATGACAATAAAGTTGAATCTAATCTAATTTAATGAACACGCCATGCAAATCAATGCACGAGTCAGTTTTTCTGAAGAAGAAAAGGATTTGATTTACGGGGCCTATTCAGACTTTGACAACATTTCCAGAGAGAATTCTACAAGCATGGCTGATTATATTACCGATTTCGAACAGAAGTACGGTCACACGTGTAAGTACAAGATGGAACTTTGTGGCTTTCAAATTGTTGGCTACTGCCTGTCCGGAATTAAAGGGCAGACAGTTGGCGTTAACTGCGTGTACAGAACTTAGGTTTGCATCCACGAAATCGGCCCTGAAGAGGAATGTTTGGAGAGAAGACTGGCAAGACAGGAGTCGGAATAACGGCATGCTTCTCTGAGCAGAAACGGGAGTACAGCGAGCGTAGTTCCCACACTGACCAGCTGAGGGCGCCATTACCTGGCATATATCTGCTGAACAAGTACGGCAGGAGATCAAAGCGTGTGGCTTGTTAAAGTATTTACCACTGGGCGAGAAACTGTCCTCACAGAACTGAACAAATTAGGCTAACTGTAGAAAACAACAAATCTGAAGATTTACAAGCATGCTATATCATACTGTTTGCAAATAAATCAATTACTTGGATCCGCTCCAATTGGCCTACTGAAAAAACAGGTCTATGGCAGATACTGTCTCATTGGCTCCTCACACAACCATGGAACATCTGGAGAGTAAAGATGCAAACATCAGGATGCCCTTTATCGATTACAGCTCAGCACCTAACACCATCATCCACTCAAAACTAGTCGGTAAACTCCAAGCATCTGCAGAATTCCTGTTGTTTGCGGTAAACTCCAAGACCTGGTTCCTGGCATGGTTCCGGAGAACTGGAAGGTCTCAAATATAGTTCCGCTGTTTAAGAAAGGAGGGAGGCAGCAAAAGGAAAATTATAGACCTATTAGTCTGACATCAGTAGTTGGAAAGTTATTGGAGTCGATCCTCAAGGACGAGGTTATGAAATACCTCGAGGTGCATGACAAGATAGGCCCAAGCCAGCATGGCTTCATGAAGGGAAGATCCTGCCTCACTAACCTATTGGAATTTTTTGAGGTAATCTCGAATAAGATTGACAAGGGAGAGGCTGTGGATGTTGTGTATTTGGATTTTCAAAAGGCCTTCGATAAGGTGCCGCATAAGAGGCTGCTTAATAAGGTGAGAGCCCAAGGAATTATAGGAAAGATATTGAAATGGGTGGAGCATTGGCTGATAGGCAGAAAGCAAAGGTTGGGAATAAAGGGATCCTATTCTGATTGGTTGCCGGTTACTAGTGGTGTTCCGTAGGGGTCGGTGTTGGGGCCGCTTCTTTTTACGATGTATATCGATGATTTGGATTATGGATTAAATGGTTTTGTGGCTAAGTTTGCAGATGACACCAAGATAGGTGGAGCAGCGGGAAATGTTGGAGAAACAGAAAGGTTGCAGAGAGACTTAGTCAGGTTAGGAGAGTGGGCAAAGAAATGGCAGATGAGATACAACGTTGACAAATGTACGGTTGTACATTTCGGAAGAAGAAATAATCAAGCAGATTATTAGTTAGATGGGGAGAAAATTCAAAAATCAGAAGTGAAAAGGGACTTGGGGGTCCTCGTGCAGGATACCCTAAAGGTTAACCACCAAGTTGGATTGGCAGTAAGGAAAACGAATGCTATGTTGGCATTCATTTCAAGAGGAATAGTGTATAAGGCTAAGGAGGTGTTGATGAGGCTCTATGGGGCACTAGTGAGACCTCATTTGGAATACTGTGTGCAGTTTTGGGCCCCCTATCTTAGAAGGGATGTACTGATGTTGAAGAGAGTTCAGAGAAGATTTACGAGGATGATTCCTGGAATGCAGGGGCTAACATATGAGGAGCGTTTGTTGGCTCTTGGACTGTATTCATTAGCGTATAGAAGAATGAGAGGGGATCTCACAGAAACATTTTGAATGTTGAAAGGGTTGGACAGAGTAGATGTGGAAAGGCTGTTTCCTTTGGTGGGTGAGTCCAGGACAAGAGGCCACAGTCTTAGAATGAGAGGGTACCCATTTAAAGCAGAGATGAGGAGAAATATTTTTAGCCAGAGGTCATGGATTTATGGAATTTGTTACCACATACAGCTGTGGAGGCCTAATCATTGAGGGTGTTTAAGGAGGAGATTGATAGGTATCTAATTAGTCAGGGTGTCAAGGGATATGGGGAAACAGCCAGAAATTGGAACTAGATGGGAGAATAGCTTAGCTCATGGTGGAGTGGTGGAGCAGACTCGATGGGTTGAATGGCCTACTTCTGCTCCTTTGTCTTGTGAAGACCTGGGCCTCAGTACCTCCTTGTGCAATTGGATTCTGGATTTCTTCAGTTGCAAACCCCACTTAGTCTGGATTGGGGGGCTTTGGGGTTCGAATGTTTAACTGTCAATCATTCTTGGGGGCACTCCTCTGTTTTCGTGGCTGGTTGCAAAGAAAAAGAATTTCAGGATGTATATTGTATACATTTCTCTGACATTAAATGTACCTTTGAAACCTTTGCAAAAGTAGTCTTGAAGTTTCAACAGCTGGGAAAAGATAGCTCACTGAGGTTCCTTGTCTTCAGTAATACCTGACTTGGAAATCTCCCTGATGGGGGTACATTTTATTGCACTGATGGGAGAAGAGGGAACATGTTCACCTCTCTATTGGCAATCAAAGGATCCAAAGTTGTACGTAGTACACTGTCAGGAGAAACCCTTGCATTGTCTGAAGGTATTGACAATGCTGTTTTTCTGGCCACAATCTGTTCTGAGCTTTTCCATGGTGACCCAAAGAAGGACAGTCTACAGATAACTTGTGTCACAAACAAATACTCCCTGGTTGGTGCCATCAAATCCACCAAGTCAGTCACCGAGAAGAGGCTGCATAGAAGGTGGCACCGAGGAACTCACCCAAACATCATGTGCCGTGGCCAACTGTGAAGGAACAACTGGCTGACCTTCACAAAGAAGGGAGCTCCAGCTGTTGTGCTGCTGAAGGCACTGAGTGAAGGCATTTGGTACCTGAAGAACTGTGTCAACATCAAGGGTTAGAACTAATCCCAGATTCCAGAGGGCATTCAGCTGTTGGAATTAATTCCCATATCCTAAAAAGGATATTTGAGTCGATATATATATATATCTCAAACTCTCGGTTCAGCTAGCAGCTTAATATAGGGGATGATAGCCCTCTGCCCGGCCAAACTTAAGAAATCTCGTTTGGGTGGATGCTGCGCGGTGTCCCCCGTTACAAATCACTACCCCGAAATAACAAACAGTACACAATATGCGATTAAACGATTGAGCTTTATAATTCTTAATTTGACTATATGGTTAGTAAAGAAACAAAAAAAAAGAAAAAGGGCCCATTCCCACGAAACAGACTATTGCGCAATGTTGGAGCTCTTTGACAAGCCGGTTGTACGCCATCGACCTCCTCTGATCATCGCTGCCCTTCGGACCCTCGCTCCACGTCCACCCCGTCTGGCGGTCTACCAACTCTCTCCATTCGCGTCTTCTCTCCTCATCTCTCCCGGGGTAAAGACCATGAAAATTTCTCTTCCAGATTCACAAGAAAGGACAACAGTTCTCTCATTGGATAGCCCCAGCATTCCAAACCCTGTTATCTGTGGTCATAACCCAAACATTGCTGCTACAGAGAAACCATTACCTCAGCAGTGGAACCTTACAGCATGTTTTATATATATAATTTATTTATTATTTATTTGTTTGTTTGTTTATTCATTCATTCATTCATTTTGTAGTACTCTGAGGGCATTAGGTAAGGTTAAAAAATACTTCATTGATCCCGAGTGGGAAATTCTTTTGTTATAGCAGCAACATTTAAAAACACACTTAGCAGTGTGCAGACTTAGCTAATGATAAAGTACAGAATGATAACATACACAGTAGTAATTTACTAATGTGCAATAATAACGTAGGAAATAATAAAACAGAGACTATTGTACCACGATATGTGTTATCCTGTCGCGCAGAGATGAACTGTTGTCTATGCTTATTGCATTTGGTAGGAAAGATTTTCTGTAACGATCCTTGTGACAGCGAAGCTGAATGAGCCAGTTCAAAAGGTTGCTCCGCTGCCTGATTGTACAGGGTATCTTAAGACATTTATTAGGCCTAACAACTAGAGTTAAGACTAATACGTCTCAACTAATAGGCATTTAATTTTTTTTAGTTGAACAGGATGGGAAATTGTTGAGATCTGTTCACTTGGACCGTGTAAGCATTTGGTTGGGAAGCTTAGTTCCCCTAATATGGAGGGAGCGGTTGTTTGGTAAGGAAATGGCAAGTAAAGTTGTTGAAACGAAAGAAACTCTTGCCTTTGTCGTTTGGACGTTAACAGTGGGGCCGTCCCCTGTGAGGGTCGGTTTTGCGTGACACCCATCACCCAGACCTGGAGCTGAAGGTTTTGCATCTCACAGGGTGGGCCACCGCCACCCCGTCTAGCTGCCCATTCTGTGGGCGGGGTGGGGGTGGGAAGTCGGGATACACGGCGTGCGACAGGTTGCAGCCGCTCGTTGAGTTTCTCGGAGAGTCGCTGCTGAGGTTCTGGCCGCGCTTTGGTCCCGCGCTCCTCGTCTACGGGCGCCCAGTTCGGAAGGGGGCGGGCGAGAGGAGGATCTCTCGGTGGTCCTGGGCCTGGCCAAGATGGCCATCCACGGGTCTAGGAGGCGGAAGCCGGAGGGCGCTGCGCCTTTTCCAAGGACCCGTCCGTGCCCGGCTGTCTTTGGAGAGGGAGCACGCAGCCCGGCGGGCACATTGCAGGATTTTGTCAGCGGTGGTTCCCCCGCTGTCCAGACTGTTTTATAGGCAGTAGTGACAGAATTGTAATTTAATTGTATTCGTAAATATTGATTGTCTTCTGTCTACACGTTTGTAAATAAAATTTTATAGTTTTGATATATAAAAAAGTGTGTGTGTTGGGGGGGTGACTATGAGAGAGAGAGAGAGAGAGTGAGTGAGAGAGAGGGAGAAAGAGGCACTGAGAGTCTGTATGTTTGAGTGAGAGAGAGAGAGAGAGAGAGAGAGTGAGAGAGAGAGAGAGAGAGGGAGAGAGTGAGAGAGAGGGAGAAAGAGGCACTGAGAGTCTGTATGTTTGAGTGAGAGAGAGAGAGAGACGGGTCCGACAGTATATTCAGAAATCCCCCGGAGTGTGTCACTGTGTCTGTGTGTGAGAGAGAGAGAGAGAGAGATACTCGTCCCGCAGTGAGGGTCAGTGTGTGTGTTAGTGGGTGTGTGTCTGTGTGTCCTGTTGGACCGTTAAACATAGGAGCAGAATAAGGCCATTCAGCCCATTGTGTCTGCTTTACCATCCCCTCGTCTGAATCTAGATCCCACTCAACCCCATATATCTGCCTTCTCACCATGTCCTTGGATGTTCTGACTGATCAGAAAATGACCAACCTTTGCTCTCCAATGACAACACGTCCTTTCTGAGATGTGGTCGGAGAGGGAATTCCACACTGTGGGGGGTGAGGGATCTCCACACTGTGGGAGGGGTGTGGGATCTCCACATTGTGGGAGGGGTGAGGGATCTCCACACTGTGGAGGGAGTGAGGGGATTCCACACTGTGGGAGGGGAGAGGGATCTCCACACTGTGGGAGGGGTGAGGGATCTCCACACAGTGAAAGGGGTGAGGGATCTCCATGCTGGGGAAGGGGTGAGGGAACTCCACACTGTGGGAGGGGGTGAGGGATCTCCACACTGTGGGAGGAGGTGAGGGATCTCCACACTTTGGAAGGGGAGAGGGATCTCCACACTGTGGGAGGGATGACGGAACTCCACACTGTGGAGGAGGTGAAGGATCTCCACACTGTGGGAGGGGGACAGGGATCTCCACACTGTGGAGGGGTGCGGGATCTCCACACTGTGGGACGGGTGAGGGAACTCCATGCTGGGGGAGGGGTGAGGGAACTCCACACTGTGGGAGGGGGTGAGGGATCTCCACACTTTGGAAGGGGAGAGGGATCTCCACACTGTGGGAGGGATGAGGGAACTCCACACTGTGGAGGAGGTGAAGGATCTCCACACTGTGGGAGGGGGACAGGGATCTCCACACTGCGGAGGGGTGCGGGATCTCCACACTGTGGGATGGGTGAGGGAACTCCACATGATTAGCATCATGGTGAGCAGTGACACTGTGATCTGAAGGGCCATCTCCGGTATGTTCTACGCCCAGTGGCTCCTTTATCAGAGATCTCCTTTACCTCATGAAGTGGCCTCTGAGATTATGTTCGTGGTCTTCTGCTGCTGTAGCGCATCCACTTCAAGGAGATGTTCTTCTGCACAGCACTGTTGTAACGTGTGGTTAATTGAGTTACTGTCAGCTTGAACCAGTCTGACCATTCTCCTCTGACCTCTCTCATTAACAAGGCATTTTCACCCACAGAACTGCCACTCACTGGATATTTTCTGTTCTGCATCATTCTTTGTAAACTCTGGAGACTGTTGTGCATGAAAATCTCAGGAGATCAGCAGTTTCTGAGATACTCAAACCACCCCATCTGACACCAACAATCATTCCCATAGTCAAAGTCACTTAGATCACATTTCTTCCCCATTCTGATGTTTGGTCTGAACAACTGAACCCCTTGACCATGCCTGCATGCTTTTGTGCATTGAGTTGCTGCCTCATGATTGGCTGATTAGATATTTATATTAATGAGCAGGTGTACAGGTGTGCCTGATAAAGTGGCCTCTCAATATTCTCAAATATAATGGCAGCAAGATTCCCTCACTACCCCTCCCACCACATGGCGATTCCTGCCCTCCGCCCTGATATTCAAAATTTTCACTCCCTCCACCCTCATCAGTCAGGAAGTGCAGAGGAGGCTTGCCACAAGCAGAAGCCATTCAGCGGTGAACGATAGCTTTAATAATAGACCACAAAATAACAAGCCACAAGGGGCCACTGCACATGAGAGAACAGAAACTCAACGCAACAGGCTACAAGGTGGACTTCAGGCAAGGAGAACGAAAGCTAGGAGCGGCTGGCTGAGGCCGACTTGTTCCGTGAGTGAGCAAGGACTGCGGATGAGAGTAGAGGGCTAAATAGGCTGCAGGTGAAGAGTGTGGAACGAGTGGCAAGCGAATCCTATGGGCTGGCTGGAGACTGGGAGGGGCCTGTTTGTGCAGGCTGGAAAGTGTCACTGGGAGCAGGCCTGACACCTCAGCCCTTGCAGGGGTACCCCGACAGTAGCTCCCTTGTTCCCAGAAGCTGAAAGCGTCGAGGTTGACGAAGAATGGTGATCCATCCCTCACACAACAGCCGACATTGCGAATTTATTTATGCCACAGACCTTAGCCCCTCTGTAGATACGAATATAGCCCTGTCGGGAGACAGAGAAGACAAAGAGATCATTAGGCCCCCATCGACACCAATCCCAACACAGTCCTGGAATGCGGGAAAAACCCAGCAGGTCAGTCAGCATCTGTGGAAAGGGAACAACTCGGGTATGCAACTCTCCATCGCAACTGTAGTAGAGGGGGGGAGCTTACTGGGGCAGAGGGATATTCTTGATAGGATCTCAATTTTTCCTCCACCGTAATCCACACAAAACGCTGGAGGAACTCAGCAGTCCAGGCAGCATCCGTGGAAAACAGTAAACAGTTGGCGGTTCAGGCCGAGAGCCTGATGAAACTGTTATCTGGCCTGCTGAGTTCCTCCAGTAGTTTGTGTGTGTAACTCCAGCCATACCCCTCCCGTCCATGTACCCATCCAATTTTCTCTTAAACATTGTCATTGAGCTCCTATCTACCATTTGCCCTGGCAGCTCGCTCCACACTCTCACCACCCTCTGAGTGAAGAAGTTTCCCCTCATGTTCCCCTTAAACCTTTCACCTTTCACCCTTAACCCATGACCTCACTCAGCCTCAGTGGAAAAGCCTGCTTGCATGTACCCTATCTATACCCCTCATAATTTTTTATACCTCTGTCAAATCTCCCCTCAATCATCTATGCTCTAGGAAATATCGTCCTAACTTGTTCAATCTCTCCCTATAACTCAGATCCTCAAGTCCCAGCAACATCCTTGAAAATTTTCTCTGTATTCTTTCAATTATATTGATTTTGCTTCCTGTATGTAGGTGACCAGAACTGCACACAATACTCCAAACCTGGCCTCACCAACGTCTTATACAACTTCAATATGACATCCCATCTCCTGAACTCAGTACTTTTGATTTATGAAGGTCAATGTGCCAAACCCTTCACTGTGTAAGACCGACCCTGGTTGGTTCTACCGAAATGCAGCACTTCTCTGCACTAAATTCCATCTGCCATTTTACAGCCCATTTTTTCCAACTAGTCCAGATCCCAAGGCAAGCTCTGATAGCCTTCCTCCCTGTCCACTACACCCCCAGTCTTGGTGTCATCTGCAAATTTACTGATCCAGTTGACCATATTACCATTCAGATCATTGATATAGATGACAAACAACAACAGACCCAGGACTGATCCCTGCGGCACACCGCAAATCACAGACCTCCAGTCAGGGAGACAACCATCTACCACCACTCTCTGCTTTCTCCCACAAAGCAATCTCTAATCCAATTTGCTACCTCACCCTGAATGCCAAGCGACAGAACCTTCTCGACCAGCCTCCCATGCGGGACCTTGTCCAATGCCTTCCTAAAGTCCATGTAGACAATATCTCTGCAGAAGTGTTTCCACCTGAAACACCGCCTGTACACTTTTCCGTAGATGCTGCCTGGTCCGCTCAGTTCCTCCTGTACTTTCTGTGTGTGTTGGTCCACTGCCTTGCCTTCATCCACGTCCCTGGTAAGTTCCTTGAAAAACTCTGTAAGTTTCATTAGGTACGACCTACCACACACAAAGCCATGCTGACTATCCCCAATCAGTCCATGTCTATCCAAGTACTTATGTATCCAGTACCTTAAGAAACCTTCCAATTATTTTCTCACTACTGATGTCAGGCTCAACAGCCTATAATTTCCTGGCTTATTGTTAGAGCCTTTCTTAAACAACAGAACAACGTTGGCTATCCTCCAATCCTCCAGCACCTCACCTGTGGATAAGGATGATTTAAATATCTCTGCTAGGACCCCGGCAATTTCTGCACTTGCCCCCTACAGGTGTCTGAGGGAACACCTACTCAGGCCTAGGGGAATTGTCCGTCCTATACAGCAAACACCTCCTCCTCTGTAATCTGAGTAGGGTCCACTGCCGCTGTGCCTCACTTCTATAAACTCTGTATCAGTCCCATGATACAAACATCAATTTCCGATCTCCCCCATCTACTTTGGCTGCACAAACATGAGATAATCTTCAGATGCTGGAAATCTGGAGCAGTGCCCGCAAATGATAGGAGTCCCTGATGCAGAGTCTCGGCCCAAAACGTCGACTCTGCTCTTTTCCATGGATGCTGCCTGGCCTGCTGAGTCCCTCCAGCATTTTCTTGGTCTTTTGGCTCCACGCCCAGATGACCACTCTGACCTTACCGAGGACCAATCCTTTTGATCTCAGTGTACCCGCAGAAGCCCTTTGGATTCTCCTTCACCTAGACCGTGAGGGCAACCTCAAGCCTTCTTTTACCCTCCGGATTTCTTTCTTCTCTTGGATTTCTTGTACCACGGAAGCACCTGATTTGTTCCTACCTGCCAAAACCT
Organism: Mobula birostris; assembly: GCF_030028105.1. Taxonomy (NCBI): domain Eukaryota; kingdom Metazoa; phylum Chordata; class Chondrichthyes; order Myliobatiformes; family Myliobatidae; genus Mobula; species Mobula birostris. Next base: position 38,444,040 of record NC_092397.1, read on the forward strand.
GCTGTGAGCCTCCCCTTTGCTGGCCAGACCCTCACACTCTCTGTAACCGTAACACTTGATTCTGCTGTCAATTGCACTTACCTCGATGTACTGACGTGTCATTATGATCCCTACGGAAGGCATCTCATTGCAAGCGAAAATAATAAGACCAACAGGAACTGAATGAGACCATTCTGCCCATCGAGTCTGTCCAACCATTCATCATGGCTGGCTCATTAACTTGCTCAACCCCATTCTCCTGCCATCTCCTCGTAACCATTGACACCCAGGCTAAAGAAGAACCAATCAACCTCTGTTTTAAATATAGCTGATGACTTGGCTGCCTGTGGCAGTGATTTCCACAGATTCACCAGTCTCTGGCTAAAGAAATTCTCCCCATCCCCGTTCTAAAGGGATGTCTTTGTATTTTGAAACTGTGCCGCACCTCCCCCCCCCCCCCCCCGCACCACAGTAAACATCCTCTCCACATCCCCTCTATCTGTGTCCTCTGGTCCTTGACTCCCTCACTATAGGAAACATCCCCTCCACATCCACTCTATCTGTGTCCTCTGGTCCTTGACTCCCTCACTATAGGAAACATCCTCTCCACATCCACTCTATCTGTGTCCTCTGGTCCTTGACTCCTTCACTATAGGAAACATCCTCTCCACATCCACTCTATCTGTGTCCTCTGGTCCTAGACTCCCTCACTATAGGAAACATCCCCTCCACATCCACTCTATCTGTGTCCTCTGGTCCTTGACTCCCTCACTATAGGAAACATCCTCTCCACATCCACTCTATCTGTGTCCTCTGGTCCTAGACTCCCCCACTACAGGAAACATCCTCTCCACATCCACTCTATCTGTGTCCTCTGGTCCTAGACTCCCCCACTACAGGAAACATCCTCTACACATCCACTCTATCTGTGTCCTCTGGTCCTTGACTCCTTCACTATAGGAAACATCCTCTCCACATCCACTCTATCTGTGTCCTCTGGTCCTAGACTCCCTCACTATAGGAAACATCCCCTCCACATCCACTCTATCTGTGTCCTCTGGTCCTTGACTCCCTCACTATAGGAAACATCCTCTCCACATCCACTCTATCTGTGTCCTCTGGTCCTAGACTCCCCCACTACAGGAAACATCCTCTCCACATCCACTCTATCTGTGTCCTCTGGTCCTAGACTCCCCCACTACAGGAAACATCCTCTACACATCCACTCTATCTGTGTCCTCTGGTCCTAGACTCTCCCACTAGAGGAAACATCCTCTCCACATCCACTCTATCTGTGTCCTCTGGTTCCAACCTCCCCACTATAGGAAACATCCTCTCCACATCCACTCTATCTGCGTCCTCTGGTCCTAGACTCCCCCACTACAGGAAACATCCTCTACACATCCACTCTATCTGTGTCCTCTGGTCCTGGACTCCCCCACTATAAGAAACATCCTCTCCACATCCACTCTATCTGTGTCCTCTGGTCCGAGACTCCCCCACTATAGGAAACATCCTCTCCACATCCACTCTATCTGTGTCCTCTGGTCCTAGACTCCCCCACTATGGGAAACATCCTCTCCACATCCACTCTATCTGTGTCCTCTGGTCCTAGACTCCCCCACTACAGGAAACATCCTCTCCACATCCACTCTATCTGTGTCCTCTGGTCCTAGACTCCCCCACTACAGGAAACATCCTCTACACATCCACTCTATCTGTGTCCTCTGGTCCTAGACTCTCCCACTAGAGGAAACATCCTCTCCACATCCACTCTATCTGTGTCCTCTGGTTCCAACCTCCCCACTATAGGAAACATCCTCTCCACATCCACTCTATCTGTGTCCTCTGGTCCTAGACTCCCCCACTATGGGAAACATCCTCTCCACATCCACTCTATCTGTGTCCTCTAGTCCTTGACTCTCCACTATAGGAAACATCCTCTATACATCCACTCTATCTGTGTCCTCTGGTCCTAGACTCCCCCACTGTAGGAAACATCCTCTCCACATCCACTCTATCTGTGTCCTCTGGTGCGAGACTCCCTCACTATCAGAATCATTGCCTCTCTCTGTGCCCACAGACACACGCTCCAGGGCATGTGCAGCACCAGGGGCCAGTACCAACCCAGGCTTCGGATGCTGGATGCAGTGGCCCCACCCCCCCCACCCCCACCACGGCACTTCACCGGCAAACGCGGCGGGGATGAGCAGGGGACGACCATCAACGATCAAGGCTGGCATATCATCATTGTCCACCGTTCACTGACCTCCTCTCCCCAATCTTTTCCCCAGCTGTTCTTTACGATCCAGTACGGCGTCGAGTCCTCTGTAAAAGGCAAAACACAGAACTGTAACACAGGCTGGCATGGAATCACGGTTTCATTGCACCAACGCTTGGAAGGGGGCCCTTGAGGAACACAAGGGGCTACAGCTACAGCTCTCCCCATCCTCGAGCTCATCTGCAAGAGGTGATGCCTCAGCAATACCTACCATCCAGAACCTACCCTCTTCTCGACGCTGCCAGTCGGCAGGAAGCACAAGAATCTAAAGAACCACAACTCTGCTCACCCTCTCCACTTCTGAGCCCAGTTTCAAGTTCCTGGGTGTCAAGATCTCGGAGGATCTAACTTGGCCCCAACATATTGAGGTAGTTATAAAGAAGGCAAGGCAGTGGCTATGCTTCATTAGGAGTTTGAGGAGATTTGGCATGTCAACGAATACATTCAAAAACTTTTATAGATGTACCGTGGAGAGCATTCTGACAGGCTGCATCACTGTCTGGTATGGAGGGGCTACTGCACAGGACCGGAGGAAGCTGCAGAGGGTTGTAAATCTAGTCAGCTCCATCTTGGGTACTAACCTACAAAGTACCCAGGACATCTTCAGGGAGCAGTGTCTCAGAAAGGCAGCGTCCGTTATTAAGGACCTCCAGCACCCAGGACATGCCCTTTTCTCACTGTTATCATCAGGGAGGAGGTACAGGAGCCTGAAGACACACACTCAGCAATTCAGGAACAGCTTCTTCCCCTCTGCCATCTGATTCCTAAATGGACATTGAACCCATGAACACTCCCTCACTTTTTTAATATATATTATTTCTGTTTTTTGCATGAATGTAACCTAGTCAACATACGCATACTGTAATTTATTTATTTATTTATTTATTATTATTTTATTTCTTTTCTTCTTCTTCTTCTTCTATATTATGTATTGCATTGAACTGCTGCTGCTAAGTTAACAAAAAATATCAAACATGCCAGTGATAATAAACCTGATTCTGAAAAAAGAATTCATCTCACTGCTGCCAAGCTCCTGAATCCCCTTAAGAAAGCTCAACACTCTCTCAGGCGATTTTCCCTCAGCGTCGTTTCATTCGGGAGGATCAATGTTACGTTAAGCCTGACAAAGTCACTGAATCCTCCGATGTATTGTTGGAAGTCAGAATCAGAATCAGAGAGAAAAAAATAATAATAACAAATAAACAAGTAAATCAATTATACTATACTATATTGAATAGATTTTAAAAAGCATGCAAAAACAGAAATAATATATATTAAAAAAGTGAGGTAGTGTCCAAGGGTTCAATGTCCATTTAGGAATCGGATGGCAGAGGGGAAGAAGCTGTTCCTGAATCACTGAGTGTGTGCCTTCAGGCTTCTGTACCTCCTACCTGATGGTAACAGTGAGAAAAGGACATGCCCTGGGTGCTGGAGATCCTTAATAATGGACGCTGCCTCTCTGAGCCACGGCTCTCTAAAGATGTCCTGGGTACTTTGTCAGCTAGAGCCCAAGATGGAGCTGACTAGATTTACAACCCTCTGCAGCTTCTTTCGGTCCTGTGCAGTAGCTCCTCCATACCAGACAGTGATGCAGCCTGTCAGAATGCTCTCCACGGTACAACTATAGAAGTTTTTGAGTGTATTTGTTGACATAACAAATTTCTTCGAGCTCTGAATAAAGTATAGCCACTGTCTTGCCTTCTTTATAACTACAACGACATGTTGGGACCAGGTTAGATCATCAGAAAACTTGACACCGAGGAAGATGAATCTGCTCACTCTCTCCACTTCTGATCCCTGTATGAGGATCGGTATGTGTTCCTTCATGTTACCCTTCCTGAAGTCCACAATCAGCTCTTTCGTCTTACTGACGTTGAGTGCCAGGTTGTTGCTGTGGCACCATTCCACCAGTTGGCATATCTCACTCCTGTATGCCCTCTCGTCACCAGCTCAGATTGTACCAACAATGGTTGTGTGGTCTTCGGCACCAGTATCCTGACTGGTAGCATTGTGGCCTGGTACCGCATCTCAAATGTGCAGGAACATAAGCCGGACAGAGTACTTGGCTCAGCCCAGTACATCCTGGGGCCATCCCTCCCCACCATCGGTAGTACCAGCAGGAAAGGTCATTGGGTCATTGGCTGCAGTCTACCATCACAGCCGGACCTGTCCATGTGCAGGACAAAGAAGCACAAGGAAACATATCAAAATGTGTTTGTCAAAATTTCCCTACTGCAAAGTGCTCTGGGGCTATTAAAACAAACGCTTCACACCTACTTAAAAGTTTCTTTGTCCAGGCAGCTAATCTGATCAACCATTCTAGTACTGATTACATATCTATTGATTATTATTACATTTTTTATTTTTTCTACACTCAATCCAGTGAAACATGAGCTCTGGCAGAGCCACACACACTCGTTTCTGAATTTCTGGGAACTTCCGGAACTATTCTAGTGGTGTTTGGTGTTGTGTCTCTCTGGAGATTTACATAAATATTGCTGTGTGGGTCTCATTGTACTTTGGACAATTTTAAGAACTATTATTCTCTTTGGTGTGTGTACCGTGCTTGGAATTGTGCTCGTCTCCTTGTACGTTGATTGCCTGTCTTTTTTTGTGCGTGGTTCTTCATTGATTCGGTTGTGTTCCTTTGTATCTACTGTGAATGCCCGCAAGAAAATTAATCCCAGGGGAAGTGCGTGGCGAAATGCACGTTCTCTGATAACAAGCTTCCTTTGAACCTGTGGCACGGCAGCATAGTGGCCGGTAGAGCGCTTTACGGCGCAGGCCACCCAGGACCAATTCTCCCCGAGACCGCGTGGGTTTCCTCCAGGTGCTCTGGTTTCCTTCCATCGTGTAAAGGTGTACTGGTTGGTAGGCTAACTGGTCATTGTAAATTCGGCTGGGGTTAAATCAGAGGATTGCCGGGCTGCGTGGATTGAGAGAGCTGAAGGGCCTGTTTCACGGTTTACCGCCATAAATAAATCAAATTTTAAAGTTTTGGTTCCAGCCCAGGCCGCCTCTGTTCGACCCCACCCCACCTCTGTTACCCCAGTCGCTGCACTGCCGCATGAACACTATAACTCTGGGTCTCAAAATGGTTGTTGTTGAGTGTCTAGGGTGGCAGTGTCGTGGGTAGTGCTCGTCACTCTCACTTTCAGTTTCCACCGCTGACCAGCAGTCTCGCGAAAAGGAGAGCTGAGTGAGTCAGTCTCTCCCTGTCAGTACACAGTCTGCCCGACAGCAAGCCTCACGTCCTGCCTCCTCGCTGGCGACACGGGGAAACTGAACTCCTCTCGGACTCAGGCTGACCTACAGAGGACCGGGAGGAGGTCTGCACACGCAGAGCGCAGGCTTGTGAACTAGATCCCCAGCTACGGGCAAACAGCCCCACTGCCCTGTGGGCGGCCTCGGGAGTGAACCCAGACAGCAAGTCCGGAGCGAAGCCCCTCAGGCGGCCGGACATCATTGAACATCCTTCCGGCAGCTCCTGCAGCCGAGCTGGTGCCAGACGTGCTAGAAAATAGAAAACCTACAGCACAATACAGGCCCTTCGGCCCACAAAGCTGTGCCGAACATGTCCCTACCTTAGAACTACCTTAATGTTGCTTCACAAGCTTTCTTTTGGGCCACACCGGTGAGGCCAAGAGGGGGATCTTGACAACTGGGCATCTCAGGATCTCCATACCTTCCGCCCAGTATTGCGATGACGATCGTCACCCGTTGTCCTTCCTGACAGACGGACGCCAACCACAGCCACATTGTAAATACACACAGATATTTAGACACCATTTATTCCAGATCTGTACTCCAACCTGTCTTTATTTTTTTATACAATTACTTATTCCTTATAACTGCTGAATGTTTGTACTGTTGCATTTCGTACCCTGACCGACAAACTACACGTCAGAATCCATGGTGAACGTAGTTGATCCCTGATCCTTTCTCATAATTGACTTTGGTCCTTTTCGTTCTAACTGTGCTTTTCCTTGAGTAAAACTGTTTATCTCCTCCAGGTTATGTAAATGTTTCTCCTGCGAACACTGGGCATCTGGTGCTCGGTGCCCATGACGCTGCTGCAAGTTCGACTGACAATAAGCTCAACTTTGATTTCAACCTATGCTGCGTCTGTAACGCAGACAGTCAACCTTCGGAGCATCTTAGGTGCGAGGTCATAACGTTGACCGTGGCCACCGAAGCCTAGTGGGCAACTTGTTGGGACCTGTGCCCATGCTGCTCAGGGGCTATCATCAAGCCGAGGGGCTCAATGGCCCGGTGTGGTGGGGGGGGGGCCCAAGTTGGCCGGAAGGGTTGGGGAGCTGTTTTTCCTTACCGATTCCGTAGCCGACGATTAACATGGCATGAAATGTTTTGTTCATTTCACTGCAGGTTTTCATAATCCCTCCTTTGTATTGCTGGAATGAGAAAGTTCAAAGTAAACTTGTTATCAAAGTTATGTATCAGAACAGAAAACGTGATGGATACAGTCCAGTCCGTCAGAGGTAAATCTCTCCCCACTATTAAGCACACCAAGTAGCTGTGCCACACGAAAGCAGCGCCCATTACAGTATTATCTTTAACAAGATCAGAGCTATAAAGTGTAGAATAATCTTCTCCAAAAGTATCATTTATTTCTAAATGATCAGTTGCCCTAGTACTGCTAGCTTTATAAATTTCTTTAATCTGTCATTTAGCACTAGAAGTTTCAATCTGGTTAGCTAATAATTTACCTGTTTTATCTCCATGGATGTAAAATTGACTTTCGTCCTTTAGGAGTTGAGTTTCAATAGGGGCGAAAGCAGCATCCATCATCAGGGACCCTGCTAACCGGTCAGTCCATGTATCTGTTCCCATTGCTGTCATCGGGAAGGAGTTACAGGAACCTCAGGATTCACACCAGGAACAATTCAGGAACAGGTATTACCCCTCAACCATCAGGCTCCTGAACCAGTGAGGAAAACCTCAACTCTGAACTGATTCCATCGGGAAGGAGGTACAGGAGCCTCAGGTCCCACACCACCAGGTTCAGGAACAGTTATTACCCCTCAACCATCAGGCTCCTGAACCAGAGGGGATAACCTCAACTCTGAACTGATTCCATCGGGAAGCAGGTACAGGAGCCTCAGGTCCCACACCACCAGGTTCAGGAACAGTTATTACCCCTCAACCATCAGGCTCCTCAACCAGTGAGGATAACCTCAACTCTGAACTGATTCCATCGGGAAGGAGGTACAGGAGCCTCAGGTCCCACACCACCAGGTTCAGGAACAGTTATTACCCCTCAACCATTAGGCTTCTGTCCTGGGTAGCGTTAACCTAAATGTATTCGAGTGTACATTGAAACTTGTCATTCCAGCTCTAATTTTTCTTTGTAAATTTTCTAGCTGTGGGAGATTCGAGCAGTGGATTGCAGGGAAGTTTAGTGGCTATGCAGACTCACCTGTATAGGCAACAGGGTCACCAGCACCGAGATTGTCCCGTTAAACGCAACGTACTGTTGCATCGCTGCAAAGAAATCGCATCCAGAGAATCATGAGGCAGGGCAGACACAGGCTCGACGGGCCGAAAGGCCTCGTCGCGAACTAGGACAGCTCTGCGGCGGTCCGAGCCGCGGCCGGGGAAGGGAGGGTTTTGTAAATCCCCACTCCGGGGGAGAAGTTCGCTGGGGCACAGCGGTCAGCAGGAATTGCATCCGGGAGGGACAAGCACGGGAAGCTAGCAGCAAGTGTCGAGGGATGCTAGGGAGGGACGAGGTGTGACGGTGCAGGCCCCGGTGGAAGGTCGAGGCTCGAGGGAATGAAGATGGAGGCGAGGGATGAGGGAGGTACAAGATGTGAGGGACAATGCGTTGAGTTACAAGGGAGGGACGAGGATGATGGGAGAGAGGAGGTCAGAGTGATGGACTCGAGGGTGGATGAGGATTGAGGAGGGAATGAAGGTGGATGGGAGTGAAGGACGAGGGACGAGGGCCAAGGTGCCCGCACAGCCTCCGATTAACTCACCTCTTTCATTTTCAGGGAGCCAGATACAATTCTGAATCTTGACGACGGTTTTTTTCTGTCTCTGGTGACAAGTAGATACTTTCCCTTCGTATGGGTAATCATCCTCCTTCACCAGGCCTGTGGATGTGCATTGGGGCAGTCCGGAAAGAGAACAAGACTCTCAAATTAGCTCACCTTTCACCCACTGAAGGTACACCCACACTTCGCAGCCACAGTCAGGCTCTCCTCACCAATCAAAATTCAGAGGGCCATCCGCTTCCCCGAGCACTCCCACCCCTCGGCTGGCCTCGGCTTTAAAGTTCCCGACCCCTCTGCAGCCCCTCGTGCCGCAGGGTCCTACAAGCTCCGGCCCTTGCGGAGGGTCCTCCCGCGCTGGATGCACTCAACAAGCTTCTGTTCTCGAGTCACCTTGAAACTTTTCGAAACCCCAGTGAACATCTGTCCCGTCTGCTCGGGGTGGAGTGGGGTGGGGTTCGAGGAGTATGAGTGCATCGTTCCCTGGAAGCGATGTCACCTGAGAAGGGCGCCCGGTACGCTGGACTTCACCAGTCAAGGTGCTGAGTCCGGATGTTGAGACATAATGCTGCAGTGGTACAAGCCATTGGTGGGGCGGCATTTCGAAGTTCAAAGTGAATTTATTATCAAAGTACACGTGCGTCACCACCTAATAAATCAGAGAATTGAGTATGGGAGTTGGGATGTAATGCTAAAATTGTACAAGGCATTGGTGAGGCCAAATTTGGAGGACTGTGTACAGTTCTGGTCACCGAATTATAGGAAAGATGTCAACAAAACAGAGCGAGTACAGAGAAGATTTACTAGAATGTTACCTGGGTTTCATCTACCTAAGTGACAGAGAAAGGATGAACAAGTTGGGTTTTATCACAGCTTCTTTCCAACTGTGATAGGACTGCTGCACGGATCCTGACCCAGATCTGGGCCGTACACTCCAAATGTCCGGACCTGCCTCTCGGTTTTTTTGAACCACCTTACTTTCCATTTTTCTATTTTCTATTTATGATTTATAATTTAAATTTTTAATATTTACTAATTTTTACTATTTTTAATATTTAATATTTGTAATCCAGGGAGTGGGAAGTGCAGAATCAAATATCGCTGTGATGATTGTACGTTCTAGTATCAATTCTTTGGCGACAATAAAGTATAAAGTATTCCTTGGAGCGTAGAAGTTTGAAGGGGGGACTTAATAGAGGTATTTAAAATTATGAGGGGGATAGACAGAGTTGACGTGGATTGGCTTTTTCCATTGAGAGTGGGGGAGATTCAAACAAGAGGACATGAGTTGAGAGTTAGGGGGCAAAAGTTTAGGGGTAACATGAGGGGGAACTTCATTACTCAGAGAGTGGTAGCTGTGTGGAACAAACTTCCAGCAGAAGTGGTTGAGGTAGGTTCGATGTTGTCGTTTAAAGTTAAATTGGACAGATGTATGGACAGGAAAGGAATGGAGGGTTATGGGCTGAGTGCAGGTCGGTGGGATTAGGTGAGAGTAAGAGTTTGGCACGGACTAGAAGGGCCGAGATGGCTTGTTTTCGTGCTGTAATTGTTATATGGTTATATGGTTACAACCCCGAGATTCATTTTCCTGCGGGCATTCGCCGACAGACAAATACAGACAGTAGAATCAGTGAAAATCTGGGCACGAAGAAGAGGGTGGGGCTTAGTTATGATTGCGCTGAACAGCTTGCGTCTTCGGAAACAGTTCTATTTCCATCTTTAATATCTCTATTTTTCCCTTTCAGGGTTTCCTTTGAAGACCCTGACCTGGAGTTACAAGCTGACTTTGGCTCCTTGCAGGAATGGGACCTGCTCTCGGGGTTTCACGACCGGCCGTTGTTCGGCACTCCAAGGGCGCGGCCTCGAAGCTCAGCTCGCCTTCGGAGGCCCGGGGTCTCGTCGCTCTGGAGATCGGCGGATCAAAGGTTGGTGTCATGTGCGTCGTCAGGGGAGTCGGAAGATCTCTGGCTGTGTGCCCAGAGACCTGAGATCCTTGGGCACAGAACTCGGAAGAAGCGACACATTGGACTATTAACATCGTAAACCAGGAAGTCGTTTGTTATGTCTCCCCTCTCACTGTGAAATGGAGACATCTCTTTCTTCCGTTATTAGGGATAGAGAGAGAGAGCCTGTGGTATTTTGAATACCGGGTGAACAAGTAGCCTTTGGGGTACTGCAAGTCTGTGTCTTTGGTGTTGCTTCACTGCACACTTGAGTTTTCGGTGGGGAGTGCCAATGCTTTTTTTTTGCTGGTTTGGGGGGGGTCGTTACTTTATTGCTGCTTGTGTGTGTGGGGGGGGAGCTGTGGGGGGCTTTGAGGTTCTAACATTTAACTGTCAATCATTCTTTGGGGCACTCCTCTGTTTTCGTGGCTGTTTGTGAAGAAAAAGAATTTCAGGGTGCATATTGTATACATTTCTCTGACGTTAAATGTGCCTTTGAAACCTATTGAAATATACAAAGAAGGAATATGCAAAAGACAGCAAACTGTGCAAATACAAAATAAAAATCTAATATTAATAATAAATAAATAACGCTAAGAACATGAGTTTCAGGGTCCTTCAAAGTGACAGTAACCCAAATAACCACGTGTTATTGGTTTGGTCTCCTGCGGATTACTGGGTGTTGACTACGGACTCACAGAGGCTCACACCAGCCCGCCGATGAGGTGCTAACCACCAGACCAATCATAAGTTCAATACCCGCCATGCCTCTCTGCAGGGGGTTCCGCCGTCCTCCTTGTGGCTGCGGGGATTTCCTGCCACGCTGCAGAGACGCGCGGGTCAGGGTTTCGGGAGGTGCGGGCACGCAAGCATTGGTGTCGGAAGCGCGGCTCCCCTCAGCCTGTCACTGGGCCGCGCGTGGGCTCGTGACGCAAATGCCATGTCTCACTGTGTGTTCTGACGGACAGCTGACAGCGAAAACTAACCTCTCTTTAAAATCTTTACCCTAATCACACACTCCCCCCACACAACTAATTCTACCCCTCACCCACACACTGACAGGGGCAATTTACTGCAGTCAATTAACTCACCCACTCTGCCTGTTAAGACCATCGATATAGGAGCAGAAGTAGGCCACTCGGCCCATCGAGTCTGCTCCAGCATTCAACTATGGGCTGCTCCAATTCTTCCAGTCATCCCCACTCCACTGCCTTCTCCCTAAACCCTTTGATACCCTGGTTAATCAAGAACCTATCTCTCTCTGCCTTAAATACACCCAATGACGTGGCCTCCACAGCCGATCGTGGCAACAAATTCCACAGATTTACCACCCTCTGACTAAAGTAATTTCTCTGCATCTCTGTTCTAAATGGGCGTCCTTCAATTCTGAAGTCGTGCCCTCTTGTCCTGGACTCCCCTACCATGGGAAATAACTTTGCCATATCTAATCTGTTCAGCCTTTTAACATTTGGAATGTTTCTTTGAGATTCCCCCTCATCCTCCTGAGCTCCAGGGAATACAGCCCAACAGCTGCCAAGCGTTCCTCATACGGTAAACCTTTCACTCCTGGAATCATTTTTGTGAATTGTTGTTGGGACACACACACACACACACACAGATACACACACACACACACAGACAGACACACAGACACACACACACACGGCCTGGGAGAAACCTACAGGGGTCACTGGGCGAACACGCAAACTTGCGTTGGATGAGTGTTGGATGTCGGGATTGAACCGGGTTCTCTGGCTGTTGGCCCAGCCCCCAGCACGGTGCTGACAAGAATGTGGGGAAGAGTGAAATTGCATCCATGTAGACGGGCTGGCACAGACTCACGACGGGCCAAAGGGCCTGTTCTTTGCTATTAATACTGTACATTGAAACAATTGGCTATATTTATGATGAGCAAAGAGATGGAGGGATGGGAGGGTGGAATCGGAGAGCGTCAGAAAAAGAGATTGAATTGAAACTGCTATTGTCACTGTGGGCACGCACTCTCCCAGCTCAAAGCACCTGGACCCTACTTCAGTGAATCAAAACAAGGTTTTGGGGCAAAGTCAGTCAGACCATAAGATATAGGAGCAGAATTAGACCATCTGTCCCGAGTCTGCTCCGCAGGAGATCCGGTGCGGAGTTCGCAGAGTCAGTGACTGTCTGGAAGGAGCCGAATGGTGGGGCGGATTGGATGGAATGAACCTCGCCCAGCTCTCGATGTCCTGTCCCCCCACCGACCCACACGGTGCAGGGCCATGTGCCGTTGTGTGGATTGTCCACGTCAAGACAATCTAAACTGTAGCCCAGTATCAGATCGAACCCCTTCCTGAAGATAGGCTGTGAAAACTCCTCCAATGAGCGCTCTGCAGTTCTGAATTACTCCACCACTCCTGCCTCATCCTCAACAGCCGTCTGCACCCTTCCTACAATAGTCCCACTGCGGGCGGGGGGAAGAGGGGGAGAGAGGGGGAAAGAGTGTCAGAGAGGATGAGGGAACTGGTGATGGCGAAGGAGGGGAGATGAGTGGAGGGTGGAGCAAAAGGAAGAGCCAGTGAGGAAGGGGAGAGAGGGGGAAGAGAGTACAGCAGGTAGATGGAGTGTGTGGAGAGAGAGAGAGTGGGGAGGGAGACTGGGGTAGCACCAGAGAAGGGGAACACGAGAAGGAATGGAGGGTGCCACAGGGTCCGAGAGCTCCACTGCCCACGCCGAACAATTATTCTGCCTAGTCTCATTGATGGCCCGATTGTCCTCTTTCAAAATGGCTGCTTTGTGACAGCACCACTTTCTAAATTGGTTTGCCTCCGGAACTCGGCAGGCCAGGCCGCGGAGGGGAACGAACATGGTTTCGGCTTAAAACGGTGGCGGTCAGTTCCCCTCTATAGAAGCTGCCCGGCCTGCCAGGTCTTGCACAGCATTCACACAGAGCAGACCATTACGGAGGGCACTGGGCGTTGCAGGGGGCTGCGAACCGGGTGACAGGCTGGAACTGGAAGGACCTGACCCCAAAGGATGCTGAGGCTTTGCGGAGGGTGCAGGAGAGCTCGATCAGGTGCCCGACAGGCTGGATAAACTTGGGCTGTTCCCTCTGGAGCAGCGGAGGCTCAGGGGAGATCTGACAGAGGCTTACAAGGTTATGACAGGCACAGATAGAGTGGATATTTCCCAGGGTTGTAATGTCTAATACCAGGGGGTGTGCATTGAAGGTGAGGGGGGGGCGGTAGGTTTTTTACTCAGAGACTGGTGCATGTCTGGAATGCACTGCCTGGTATGGTGGTGGGGCAAATATATTAGAAGTTTGGATAGGCACATGGATATAAAGAAGATGAGGGATATGGACATGGTGTAGGTTGGAGGGATTAGAGTTGGGGTGACTTTGATTTGGTTTTTAGCTGGTTCAGCACAACATTTGTGGGCCGAATGGCCTGTTCTGTGCTGGACTGTTCCATGTTCTATGGTCTAACGAGTTAATACGATAACAACACAGAATGAAGTGTAACAGATACAGAGAGAGAGAGTGCAGTGCAGGTCGACAACAAGGTGCAAGATCATAATGAGGTAGGTTGTGAGGCCAGAAATCCAGATTACCGTACTGAGAAGCATTGCAGAGTCTGATGACAGCGGGGCAGAAGCTGCCCATGAGCCTGGTGGTACGTGCTTTCGGGCTTTTGAATCTCCCGTCCGATGGGAGAGGGGAGAAGGGGTTTGAATTTCCATCAACACAGCGCCTGGTAGGCCCTTGACAGGGTGCAGAGCCAGATGCTAAAACTGGATCGATTTTAACATCAATCCCATAAGAATGAATTCATAACAACTGACACAGTGTTCTGGGAGCGTGCTAGATAAGTAGAAGGTAAAAATAGGAAGATTTTGCGTACTGTGCTAACTCTTTACAGAAATGACTAACTGATAAAGGTTCTGAAGTGAAGAATTAGTTGCTTAAAATTTAATTTCATCTATTTTCTTAGTGTAGATTTTTACCAGCAGTTAAGGGACCAAGTGACATGGGAGACAGGAAAATGAGAGAAGGTAAAGGTGAATGGGGACAGCAGGCTTCTCCCCTCTTCCCCTCACCCTCTCCCTCACTCCTCCTCATTTCCACACACTCCCCTCCCTACCGTCCCTCTCCTACACCCTCCCCTCCCTTCCCCTTCCCTACCTCCTCCCTCCACCCTCCACACCTATTTCCGCACACTTCCCCCTTACCGTCCCTCTCCTACGCCCTTCCCTCCCTTACCCTTCCCTACTTCCTCCCTCCACCCTCCACACCCATTTCCCTACACTCCTCTCCTTACCGTCCCTCATCTACACCCTTCCCTCCCCCTTCCCCATGTCGTCCCTCCACCTTCCACACACATTTCCCCACACTCCCCTCCCTACCGTCCCTCTTCTACACCCTCCCCTCCCCTTCCCTATCTCCTCCCTCCACCCTCCACACCCATTTCCCCACACTCCCCTCCCTACCGTCCCTCTTCGACACCCTCCCCTCCCCCTTCCCTACTTTCTCCCTCCACCCTCCCTCACTCATTTCCCCACTCTCGCCCCTCACTTACTCCTTTCATTCTGCCTCCGGCCCCTCCCTTCCTTCTCCATTCCCTCCGCCTCTTGTCCATACCTGCCCCCCTCCCCGACTGAGCCGACTCCACCTGCCCCTATTTGTTCAACCTTGAATTACCCCCACAAGTCTTCCCGTGAGGTGGGTGACTCCCACCCCCACCCCCCACCCCAGCTATGGCCTGGGACGGTAGTTGGTGCTGGAGGTGATGTGTATGTGGTGCCAGGCAGGCAGGACCTCCCACCCCCTCCACTCCAAGACACTTGGGGACTTGACTCACCGATCTTCTTGACATCCTCAAAGGCCACGTCAATACGTCCCTCTTTACAATTGTTCCCCTTGCTCCCGCAGTCCAGCAGCTCTGTGCAAATGGGTGAAAGTTGAGACACTGAAGGGTTCGTAGAAATATACCCCTGACAAATGAATGCTCCTTTCCATGGAGAACGTCAGCGTACAGGCCCTGAAGTAAACCTCTCCTATCCAGAAACCTGTCCAAGTGTCTTTTCAATATTCCATCGGCTCCCATCTCCAGCGCTTCCTCTGGCAGAACGGTACACATACCACCACACTCTGTGTAGAAGCACCTTCAGACACAAGAGCAGAATTTGGCAATTCACCCCATCAAGCCAGGTCAGCGTTTCCATCAGGCCTGACTTATTAACCCTCTCAACACCTATCTCCTGTTTCTGTCACACCGAATCCAGAACCGATCAATCGCTGCTTTAAATATACCCAATGACTTGCATCCACAGCCACCTGTTGCAATGAATTCGACAGATTCATCATCCTCTGACGAAAGAAATCATTCCTCATCTCTGTTCTAAAGGGACGACCCTCTATGATGAGGCTTTGCCATCTGGTCCTAGACTCCCTCACTATAGGAAACATCCTCTCCACATCCACCCTATCTGCGTCCTCTGGTCCCTGACTCCCCCACTATAGGAAACATCCTCTCCACGTCCACTCTATCTGCGTCCTCTGGTCCTAGACTCCCCCACTATAGGAAACATCCTCTCCACATCCACTCTATCTGTGTCCTCTGGTCCTAGACTCGCCCTCTATAGGAAACATCCTCTCCACATCCACTCTATCTGTGTCCTCTGGTCCTAGACTCCCCCACTATAGGAAACATCCTCTCCACATCCACCCTATCTATGTCCTCTGGTCCCAGACTCCCCCACTATAGGAAACATCCTCTCCACAGCCACTCTATCTGTGTCCTCTGGTCCTAGACTTCACACTATAGGAAACATCCTCTCCACATCCACTCGATCTGTGTCCTCTGGTCCCAGACTCCCCCACTATAGGAAACATCCTCTCCACATCCACTCTATCTATGTCCTCTGGTCCTAGACTCCCCCACTATAGGAAACATCCACTCCACATCCACGCTGTCTGTGTCCTCTGGTCCTAGACTCCCCCACTATAGGAAACATCCTCTCCACATCCACTCTATCTGTGTCCTCTGGTCCTAGACTCCCCCAATATAGGAAACATCCTCTCCACATTCACTCTATCTGTGTCCTCTGGTCCTAGACTCCCTTACTACAGGAAACATCCTCTCCACATTCACTCTATCTGTGTCCTCTGGTACAAGACTCACCCACTATAGGAAACATCCTCTCCACATCCACTCTGTCTGTGACCTCTGGTTCTAGACTCCCCCACTATAGGAAACATCGTCTCCACATCCACTCTATCTGCGTCCTCTGGTCCTAGACTCCCCCACTACAGGAAACATGCTATCCACATCCACTCTATCTGTGTCCACTGGTCCTAGACTCCCTCACTATAGAAAACGTCCTCTCCACATCCACTCTATCTGTGTCCTATGGTCCTAGACTCCCCCACTATAGGAAACATGCTCTCCACATCCACTCTATCTGTGTCCTCTGGTCCGAGACTCCCCCACTATAGGAAACATCCTCTCCACATCCAGTCTATCTGTGTTCTCTGGTCCTAGAGTCCCCCACTATAGGAAACATCCTCTCCACATCTACCCTATCTGTGTCCTCTGGTCCTAGAGTCCCCCACTATAGGAAACATCCCCTCCACATCCACACTATCTGTGTCCTCTGGTCACAGACTCCCCCACTATAGGAAACATCCCCTCCACATCCACTCTGTCTGCATCCTCTGGTCCTATACTCCCCCACTATAGGAAACATCCTCTCCACATCCACTCTGTCTGCGTCCTCTGGTCCTATACTCCCCCACCATAGGAAACATCCTCTCCACATTCACTCTATCTGTGTCCTCTGGTCCTAGACTCCCGCACTATAGGAAACATCCTCTCCACATCCACTCTGTCTGTGTCCTCTGGTCCTAGACTCCCCCACTATAGGAAACATCCTCTCCACATTCACTCTATCTGTGTCCTCTGGTCCTGGACTCCCCCACTATAGGAAACATCCCCTCCACATCCACTCTATCCGTGTCCTCTGGTCCTAGACTCCCCCACTATAGGAAACATCCCCTCCACATCCACTCTATCTTTGTCCTCTGGTCCTAGACTCCCCTACTACAGGAAACATCCTCTCCACATCCACTCTATCTGCGTCCTCTGGTCCTAGACTCCCCCACTATAGGAAACATCCTCTCCACATCCACTCTGTCTGTATCCTCTGGTCCTAGACTCCCCCACTATAGGAAATATCCTCTCCACATCCACTCTATCTGTGTCCTCTGGTCCTAGACTCCCCCACTATAGGAAACATCTCCTCCACGTACACTCTATCTGTGTCCTCTGGTCCTAGACTCCCCCACTATAGGAAACATCCTCTCCACATCCACTCTATCTGTGTCCTCTGGTCCTAGACTCCCCCACCATAGGAAACATCCTCTCCACATCCACTCTGTCTGCGTCCTCTGGTCCTAGACTCCCCCACAATACGAAACATCCTCTCCACATCCACTCTGTCTGCGTCCTCTGGTCCTATACTCCCCAACTATAGGAAACATCCTCTCCACATCCACTCTGTCTGCGTCCTCTGGTCCTAGACTCCCCCACTATAGGAAACATCCTCTCCACATTCACTCTGTCTGTGTCCTCTGGTCCTAGACTCCCCCACTATAGGAAACATCCTCTCCACATTCACTCTATCTGTGTCCTCTGGTCCTAGACTCCCCCACTATAGGAAACATCCCCTCCACATCCACTCTATTTGTGTCTTCTGGTCCTAGACTCCCCCACTATAGGAAACATCCCCTCCACATCCACACTATCTGTGTCCTCTGGTCACAGACTCCCCCACTATAGGAAACTTCCCCTCCACATCCACTCTGTCTGCGTCCTCTGGTCACAGACTCCCACACTATAGGAAACATCCTCTCCACATCCACTCTGTCTGCGTCCTCTGGTCCTAGACTCCCCCACTATAGGAAACATCCTCTCCACATCCACTCTGTCTGCGTCCTCTGGTCCTATACTCCCCCACCGTAGGAAACATCCTCTCCACTTTCACTCTATCTGTGTCCTCTGGTCCTAGACTCCCCCACTATAGGAAACATCCCCTCTACATCCACTCTATTTGTGTCCTCTGGTCCTAGACTCCCCTACTACAGGAAACATCCTCTCCACATCCACTCTGTCTGTGTCCTCTGGTCCTAGACTCCACCACTATAGGAAACATCCCCTCCACATCCACTCTATCTGTGTCCTCTCGTCCTAGACTCCCCCACTATAGGAAACATCCTCTCCACATCCACTCTGTCTTTATCTTCTGGTCCTAGACTCCCCCACTATAGGAAATATCCTCTCCACATCCACTCTGTCTGTGTCCTCTGGTCCTACACTCCCCCACAAGAGGAAACATCCTCTCCACAACCACTCTATCTGTGTCCTCTGGTCCTTGACTCCCCCACTATAGGAAACATCCTCTCCACAACCACTCTATCTGTGTCCTCTGTTCCTAGACTTCCCCACTATAGGAAACATCCTCTCCACATCCACTCTATCTGTGTTCTCTGGTCCTAGACTCCCCCACTATAGGAAACATCCTCTCTACATCCACTCTATCTGTGTCCTCTGGTCCTAGACTCCCCCACTATAGGAAACATCCTCTCCACATCCACTCTGTCTCTGTCCTCTGGTCCCAGACTCCCCCACTATAGGAAACATCCTCTCCACATCCACTCTGTCTGTATCCTCTGGTCCTAGACTCCCCCACTACAGGAAACATCCTCTCCACATCCTCTCTATCTGTGTCCTCTGGTCCTAGACTCCGCCACTACAGGAAACATCCTCTCCACATCCACTCTGTCTGCGTCCTTTGGTCCTATACTCCCCCACCGTAGGAAACATCCTCTCCACATTCACTCTATCTGTGTCCTCTGGTCCTAGACTCCCCCACTATAGGAAACATCCCCTCTACATCCACTCTATTTGTGTCCTCTGGTCCTAGACTCCCCTACTATAGGAAACATCCTCTCCACATCCACTCTGTCTGTGTCCTCTGGTCCTAGACTCCCCCACTATAGGAAACATCCTCTCCACATCCACTCTGTCTGTGTCCTCTGGTCCTGGACTCCCCCACTATAGGAAATATCCTCTCCACATTCACTCTACCGGTGTCCTCTGGTCCTAGACTCCCCCACTATAGGAAACATCCTCTCCACATCCACTCTATCTGTGTCCTCTCGTCCTAGACTCCCCCACTATAGGAAACATCCTCTCCACATCCACTCTATCTGTGTCCTCTGGTCCTAGACTCCCCCACTATAGGAAACATCCTCTCCACATCCACTCTATCTGTGTCCTCTGGTCCTAGACTCCCCCACTATAGGAAACATCCTCTCCACATCCACTCTATCTGTGTCCTCTGGTCCTAGACTCCCCACTATAGGAAACATCCCCTCCACATCCACTCTATCCGTGTCCTCTGGTCCTGGACTCCCCCACTATAGGAAACATCCTCTCCACATCCACTCTGTCTGTGTCCTCTGGTCCTGGACTCCCCCACTATAGGAAATATCCTCTCCACATCCACTCTGTCTGTGTCCTCTGGTCGTGGACTCCCCCACTATAGGAAATATCCTCTGCACATTCACTCTACCTGTGTCCTCTGGTCCTAGACTCCCCCACTATAGGAAACATCCTCTCCACATCCACTCTATCTGTGTCCTCTCGTCCTAGACTCCCCCACTATAGGAAACATCCTCTCCACATCAACTCTGTATGTGTCCTCTGGTCCTAGACTCCCCCACTATAGGAAACATCCTCTCCACATCCACTCTGTCTGTGTCCTCTGGTCGTGGACTCCCCCACTATAGGAAATATCCTCTGCACATTCACTCTACCTGTGTCCTCTGGTCCTAGACTCCCCCACTATAGGAAACATCCTCTCCACATCCACTCTGTCTTTATCTTCTGGTCCTAGACTCCCCCACTATAGGAAATATCCTCTCCACATCCACTCTGTCTGTGTCCTCTGGTCCTAGACTCCCCCACAAGAGGAAACATCCTCTCCACAACCACTCTATCTGTGTCCTCTGGTCCTTGACTCCCCCACTATAGGAAACATCCTCTCCACAACCACTCTATCTGTGTCCTCTGTTCCTAGACTTCCCCACTATAGGAAACATCCTCTCCACATCCACTCTATCTGTGTTCTCTGGTCCTAGACTCCCCCACTATAGGAAACATCCTCTCTACATCCACCCTATCTGTGTCCTCTGGTCCTAGACTCCCCCACTATAGGAAACATCCTCTCCACATCCACTCTGTCTGTGTCCTCTGGTCCCAGACTCCCCCACTATAGGAAACATCCTCTCCACATCCACTCTGTCTGTATCCTCTGGTCCTAGACTCCCCCACTACAGGAAACATCCTCTCCACATCCTCTCTATCTGTGTCCTCTGGTCCTAGACTCCGCCACTACAGGAAACATCCTCTCCACATCCACTCTGTCTGCGTCCTTTGGTCCTATACTCCCCCACCGTAGGAAACATCCTCTCCACATTCACTCTATCTGTGTCCTCTGGTCCTAGACTCCCCCACTATAGGAAACATCCCCTCTACATCCACTCTATTTGTGTCCTCTGGTCCTAGACTCCCCTACTATAGGAAACATCCTCTCCACATCCACTCTGTCTGTGTCCTCTGGTCCTGGACTCCCCCACTATAGGAAATATCCTCTCCACATCCACTCTGTCTGTGTCCTCTGGTCCTGGACTCCCCCACTATAGGAAATATCCTCTGCACATTCACTCTACCTGTGTCCTCTGGTCCTAGACTCCCCCACTATAGGAAACATCCTCTCCACATCCACTCTGTCTGTGTCCTCTGGTCCTAGACTCCCCCACTATAGGAAACATCCTCTCCACATCCACTCTATCTGTGTCCTCTGGTCCTAGACTCCCCCACTATAGGAAACATCCTCTCCACATCCACTCTATCTGTGTCCTCTGGTCCTTGACTCCCCACTATAGGAAACATCCTCTCCACATCCACTCTATCTGTGTCCTCTGGTCCTAGACTCCCCCACTATAGGAAACATCCTCTCCACATCCACTCTATCTGTGTCCTCTGGTCCTAGACTCCCCCACTATTGGAAACATCCTCTCCACATCCACTCTATCTGTGTCCTCTGGTCCTAGACACCCCCACTATAGGAATCATCCTCTCCACATCCACTCTGTCTGTATCCTCTGGTCCTAGAGTCCCCCACTACAGGAAACATCCTCTCCACATCCTCTCTATCTGTGTCCTCTGGTCCTAGACTCCGCCACTACAGGAAACATCCTCTCCACATCCACTCTGTCTGCGTCCTTTGGTCCTATACTCCCCCACCGTAGGAAACATCCTCTCCACATTCACTCTATCTGTGTCCTCTGGTCCTAGACTCCCCCACTCTAGGAAACATCCCCTCTACATCCACTCTATTTGTGTCCTCTGGTTCTAGACTCCCCTACTATAGGAAACATCCTCTCCACATCCACTCTGTCTGTGTCCTCAGTCCTAGACTCCCCCACTATAGGAAACATCCTCTCCACATTCACTCTATCTGTGTCCTCTGGTCCTGGACTCCCCCACTATAGGAAACATCCCCTCCATATCCACTCTATCCGTGTCCTCTGGTCCTAGACTCCCCCACTACAGGAAACATCCCCTCCACATCCACTCTATCTGTGTCCTCTGGTCCTAGACTCCCCTACTACAGGAAACATCCTCTCCACATCCACTCTATCTGCGTCCTCTGGTCCTAGACTCCCCCACTATAGGAAACATCCTCTCCACATCCACTCTGTCTGTGTCCTCTGGTCCTGGACTCCCCCACTATAGGAAATATCCACTCTGTCTGTGTCCTCTGGTCGTGGACTCCCCCACTATAGGAAATATCCTCTCCACATTCACTCTACCTGTGTCCTCTGGTCCTAGACTCCCCCACTGTAGGAAACATCCTCTCCACATCCACTCTATCTGTGTCCTCTCGTCCTAGACTCCCCCACTATAGGAAACATCCTCTCCACATCCACTCTATCTGTGTCCTCTGGTCCTAGAGTCCCCACTATAGGAAACATCCTCTCCACATCCACTCTATCTGTGTCCTCTGGTCCTAGACTCCCCCACTATAGGAAACATCCTCTCCACATCCACTCTATCTGTGTCCTCTGGTCCTGGACTCCCCCACTATAGGAAATATCCACTCTGTCTGTGTCCTCTGGTCGTGGACTCCCCCACTATAGGAAATATCCTCTCCACATTCACTCTACCTGTGTCCTCTGGTCCTAGACTCCCCCACTGTAGGAAACATCCTCTCCACATCCACTCTATCTGTGTCCTCTCGTCCTAGACTCCCCCACTATAGGAAACATCCTCTCCACATCCACTCTGTCTGTGTCCTCTGGTCCTAGACTCCCCCACTATAGGAAACATCCTCTCCACATCCACTCTATCTGTGTCCTCTGGTCCTAGACTCCCCCACTATAGGAAACATCCTCTCCACATCCACTCTATCTGTGTCCTCTGGTCCTAGAGTCCCCACTATAGGAAACATCCTCTCCACATCCACTCTATCTGTGTCCTCTGGTCCTAGACTCCCCCACTATAGGAAACATCCTCTCCACATCCACTCTATCTGTGTCCTCTGGTCCTGGACTCCCCCACTATAGGAAATATCCACTCTGTCTGTGTCCTCTGGTCGTGGACTCCCCCACTATAGGAAATATCCTCTCCACATTCACTCTACCTGTGTCCTCTGGTCCTAGACTCCCCCACTGTAGGAAACATCCTCTCCACATCCACTCTATCTGTGTCCTCTCGTCCTAGACTCCCCCACTATAGGAAACATCCTCTCCACATCCACTCTATCTGTGTCCTCTGGTCCTAGACTCCCCCACTATAGGAAACATCCTCTCCACATCCACTCTATCTGTGTCCTCTCGTCCTAGACTCCCCCACTATAGGAAACATCCTCTCCACATCCACTCTATCTGTGTCCTGTGGTCCTAGACTCCCCACTATAGGAAACATCCTCTCCACATCCACTCTATCTGTGTCCTCTGGTCCTAGACTCCCCCACTATAGGAAACATCCTCTCCACATCCACTCTATCTGTGTCCTCTGGTCCTAGACTCCCCCAATATAGGAAACATCCTCTCCACATCCACTCTGTCTGTATCCTCTGGTCCTAGACTCCCCCACTACAGGAAACATCCTCTCCACATCCTCTCTATCTGTGTCCTCTGGTCCTAGACTCCGCCACTACAGGAAACATCCTCTCCACATCCACTCTATCTGTGTCCTTACAGTCAGATACGCTCATTCTTCTACACTCCAGTAATTACAGGCCCAGGGCTTTCAAATGCTCCTCATATATATAGTCATATACAACTTCTATAGAAATTTTGGATTTGATAATTCTCCCCCTCTTTCTTTCCATGGAAAACAGTCCCAGCCTGTACGGCTTCTTCTCACAATGCACGCCCTCCAGTCCCAGTGACATTCCCCAGGAGCCTCCCTGCCCCTCCTCCAGGATGCTGACCATCTGAGGGGATTGTACAGAGTCCTCACCTTGCTCTGAGAGTGAGATCAGTTGTTTCTTCCGGATGGACCACTGCGACTCCACGTTGCCAACTACGCTGAAGGCCCAGCAGGACTTGCATTTCCCGTTCCCCTGAAAGCAAGGCAAGGTCACCTTCTCCACGGGCAGACATATCCCCACCCCTGGGGTTGGCGGTCAGCCCACCCCTTCAGGCTGGGGTCCCGAGCACCACCAGGCCAGCAGACAGTGAATGGATTCACCTTTCAGTTCAGGCAGCACAGAATGCATCAGGCACATTTGGCTTCATTAGTTCTTGGAGCAGTCCAGTGGAAGCACCCTGACCCAAGGTCTCCAAAGACCTGAAGCTGGAGGGCTAGACTGATCTCAGATCTCTGCCCTCTCAGCCCCACTCCCCTGCCCTTTCCCCCTTACCTCTGACACCCTGACAAATCAAGAACCGATCAACCTCTGTGTTCAATGTACCCACAGCCATCTGTGGCGATGAATTCCCCAGATTCACCACGCTCTGGCAAGAGAAATTCCTCATCCCTGTTCTTCATTGAACATCCCTCTATTCTCACCCTGGGGGAGGAGGGTGACAGACTGTGGGTTTGACCCTGGAGGGAGATAGGGGACAGACTGTGGGTCAGACCCTGAGGGGGAGATAGGGGACAGACTGTGGGTCAGACCCTGAGGGGGAGATGGGGGACAGACTGTGGGTCAGACCCTGAGGGGGAGATCGGTGACAGATTGTGGGTCTGACCCTGAGGGGCGATGGGGGACAGACCGTGGGTCTGACCCTGGGGGGGAGATGGGGGACAGACTGTGGGTCAGACTCTGGGGGGAGTTGGGTGTCAGACTGTGGGTCAGACCCTGGGGGGAGATGGGGGACAGACTGTGGGTCTGACCCTGGAGGGAGATAGGGGACAGACTGTGGGTCAGACCCTGGGGGAAGGAAGGTCACAGACTCTGAGTCTGACCCTGAGGGGTGATGGGGGACAGACTGTGGGTGTGACCCTGGGGGGAGATGGGGGACAGACTGTGGGTCTGACCCTGACGGGAGATGGGGGACAGACTGTGACGTTGACCCTGGGGGGAGATGGGGGACAGACTGTGAGTTTGACCCTGGGGGGAGATGGGGGACGGACTGTGGGTCAGACCCTGAGGGGCAATGGGCACAGACTGTGGGTGTGACCCTGGGGGGAGATGGTGGACAGACTGTGAGTTTGACCCTGGAGGGAGATGGGGGACAGATTGTGGGTCTGACCCTGGGGGGTGTGGGGGACAGACTGTTGGTCAGACCCTGGGCCGAGGAGGGTGACAGACTGTGTGACTGTCACCTTCGAGTTTGAGATTTCCCTCCCCTGGGGAAAAGACTGTGACCCCCCACCTCAGCTGTGATTTTAAAGCCCTCTCGGCCCCCTTCACTCCTGTGCAAACGGTCCCAGCCTGTCCCGTGTCCCCTGACATTCAAATCCTCCCGTCCCTGTAACGTCACGGTGAATCTCTCCTGACATCCCACTGTCAGCCGGGCGACCCTGATGTTCCCAAAGTGTCAAAGTACCTTCATCTGGTTCTTTACGGGTGTTACATTATCATCCCTCCAGTCCTTCGCCTCAGGAAGATGCTCTACGTGCTTATGGAGGGACACTTTTTCACATCGATTGTCTTCCAAAGCCCGGGAACTTCCGAGTGTGAACTCGTCAGCTGTGAAAAGAAAACTCTATCAGAGAAATGTCGCCGATTTATACAGGGCGGAAATAGGCTGCTGTTCGTCTGAAAGTTTACATGTTCACCAAGTCAAATCTCTAAACCCGTCCCGTGAAGCTGTGTCTGCCCCTCCAGAATCACAATCAGGCTTATCATCACTGACGCGTGTCGTGAAATTTATTGTTTGGCAGCTGCAGTACTGTAAGTTATAGTAAAAGCACACTGTATCTCAAATAGATTAATTACTGTGGGGAACAACTGCGAGGTACTGTTCATGGGGTTCGTTGTCCGTTCAGAAATCTGACGGCGGGGAGGAAGAAGCTTCACGTTCACTCCCCCCTGAACTTCAAAGGTTAAAGAGTACAGGAGTTTGTGCGTTCTCCCCGTGACCGCGTCGATTTCGTCCCGGGAGCTCCGTTCCCCCCCCACCACCCCGCCGTCCAAAGTTAGCGTTTGTGAGTCTGGGCATTCTTTCGCTGGAAGTGTCTCGGTGAAGGGCCTCGCCCAAAAACTTCGACTGTCCATAACATCCTGAAAAGAGAGGGTGAGCAGCCGGAAGCCGTGGTACATATTGGCCCCAATGACATAGGTAGAAAAAGGGGAGGAGGTCCTGAAAACAGAATACAGGGAGTTAGGAAGGAAGCTGAGAAGCAGGACCTCACGGGTAGTAACCTCGGGATTGCTGCCTGCGTCACGGCACAGTGAGGATAGGAATAGAAGCAGTTGGCAGATAAATGTGCGGCTGAAGAATTGGAGCAGGGGACAGGGATTCAGGTTTCTGGATAATTGGGACCTCTTCTGGGGCAGGTGAGTTACACTTGAATCTGAAGGGAACCGATATTCCTGTGGGCAGGTTTGCTAGAGCTGTTGGGAGTGGTTTAAACTAATATGGCAGGGAGTTGGGAACCAGAATGACAGAGCTGAGGATGAGCCAGCAGGGTTACAAGTAGATGATGGATGTAATATGAATGTAAGGAAGGTCAAGCCAACGACTGAGTACAAATGCAGAGAGAGCAAAGAGTTAAATTGTACCACAAAGGCAAAATTCAAAAGGGTAAAGAATGCAGGGCTGAAGGTGCTGTATTTACATGGCAGGGGTAGACTGACAGGGGCTGCATAAAAACCAAGCCAAGGTAGCCAAAGTGAGTGGGAAGCTGGATGATTGGGAAGCTTTTAAAATCCAACAAAAGACAACTGAGAAAGCTATAAGAAGGGAAGAGATGAAATATTGGGGCAAACTAGCCAATAATATAAAGCAGGACATTAAAAGTTTTTTAAAGTTATATAAAGAGTGAAAGGGAGGTGAGAGTTGATATTGGACCACTGGAAAATGATGCTGGGGAGGTAGCAATGGGGAACAAAGAAATGGCAGATGAACTTAATGGGTACTTTGCTTCAGTCCTCACTGTGGAAGACACGAGCAGTGTGCCAGAGGTCCATGAGTGTTGGGGAGCAGGAGTGAGTGCAAAGGAAAAAGTGGTAGGCAAACTGAAAGGTCTTAAGATGGATAAGTCACCTGGACCAGATAGACTACATCCCAGAGTCCTGAGAGGGGTTGCTGAAGAGATAACAGAAGCATTGGTCATGATCTTTCAAGAATTACTTGCTTCTGGCATGGTCCCGGAGGACTGGAAAATTGCAAATGTCACTCGCTCTTTAAGAAGGGAGGAAGGCAAAAGAAAGGAAATTACAGGCCAGTTAGCCTAACCTCAGTGGTTGGGAAAGTTTTGGAGTCCATTAAGGATGAGGTTTCAGGTACTTGGAGACTAATGATAAAATAAGTCAAAGTCAGCATGATTTCTGTAAAGGGAAATGTTGCCTGACAAATCCGTTAGAGTTCTTCGAGGAAGTAACAAGCAGGGCGGAGAAAGGAGAGGCAGTGGATGTCATTCACTTGGTTTTTCAGTAGGCGTTTGATAAGGTGCCACACATGAGGCTACTCAACAATACAAAATTCTACAGCGTTACAGGAAAGATACTGGCTTGGATAAGGGGACGGCTGACAGGCAGGAGGCAGCGAGTGGGAATAAAGGAGGGGGGGCTTTCTGTTTGGCTGCCAGTGACCAGTGGTGTTCCTCAGGGGTCAGTGTTGAGACCGCTACTTTTCACATTGTTTGTCAATGATTCAGATAATGGAATTGATGGCTTTGTGGCAAAGTGTGCAGAAGATACGAAGACAGGTGGAGGGATAGGTAGTAGTGAGGAAGCAATGCGATTGCAGCAGGACTTAGACAAATTGGAAGAATGGGCAAAAAAGTAACAGATGGAATACAGTGTTGGGAAGTGTATGATGATGTATTTTGTTAAAAGGAACAAAAGTGCGGACTATTATCTAAATGGGGAGAAGGTTCAAATATCAGAGGTGCAGAGGGACTTAGGAGTCCTCGTGCAAGACGCCCAGAAGGTTAATTTACAGGTTGAGTCTATGGTAAAGAAGGCAAATGCAATGTTGGCATTTATTTCAAGGGGAATAGAATATAAAAGTGAGGAGATAATGCTGAGCCTTTATATGACACTTTGACACTAGTCAGGCTGCACTTGGAGTATTGTCAACAGTTTTGGGCCCCATATCTCAGAAAGAATGTGTTTACATTGTAGAGAGTCCAGAGAAGGCTCAGAAGAATGATTCTGGGATTGAAGGGGTTAACATATGAGAAGTGTTTGGCAGCTTTGGGCCTGTACTCACTGGAACTTAGAAGAATGCAGGGGATCTTATTGAAACCTACCGAATGTTGAAAGGACTAAGTAGGGTGGATGTGGAGAGGATGTTTCCTGTGGTGGGGACAGCCTCAGAATTGAGAGGCAACCCTATGGAGCAGAGGTAAGGAGGAATGTCTTTAGCCAGAAATTAGTGACTCTGTGGAATGCTCTGCCACAGACTGTGGTGGAGGGCAAGTCTCTGTATATATTTAAAGCAGAAATTCATCGTTTTCTGATCAGTCAGGGCATCAAAGGATATGGCGAGAAAGCAGGTGTATGGGATCAGCCATAATGGAATTGCAGAGCAGACTAGATGGGCTGAATGGCCGTGCCCTGCTCCTATGTGTTGTGGTCTTATGACACCTGACCTGCGTTTCATCTCTTGCTCTGGAGTTCCTGCATCTGCCCCATCTCTTGTGTTTGAGATTAAGGTTTTGCTGTGTTTGCCAAGCAGACATCAAATATTGAAGCATCCAGTGAGGTGTCCCATCTGTGTCATCGTGTGCCACGTGCTGGGGGGCACAGGAGCAGAATTAGGTGATCCAGCCCATTGGGTCTGCTTGGCCGTTCAGTCAGGGGGTTATTTCTTTCAACCCCATTCTCCTGCCTTGTAACCACTCAACAACCTGTCAATCTCCACTTCGTAGATAGTCAAAGCCTTGGCCTCTACAACCATCTGCGGCAACAAATCCACCGACTGAACACTCTCTGCCTGCAGAAAGTCCTCCTCTCCTCTGTTCTAAACGGGCGTCCCTCCATTCTGAGGCTGTGCCCTCTGGTCACCCGCTATAAGAGACCACAGGAGGCCAGGCTGCTGGGTACACTTAAGGCACAGTTTGATAAGTTCTTGATCGGACAGGGCATCAAAGGTCACGGGGAGAAGGCAGGGAATGGGGTTGAGGAGGGGGAGAAAAGGGTCAGCCATGATTGAACGGTGGAGCAGACTCGATGGGCCAAATGGCCTCATTTAGCTTCTATGCCTTATGGTCTTATATCCACTCCATCCGGGCTTGTCACAGTTTGGTAGGTTTCAATATGATCCTGCAGACTCACCCACTATGGGAGACAGTGTCTCCACATCCACCCTCTCCAGGAGTTTCAGTATTTGGTAGTTTCCAATGAGATCCCCACTCGAATTCCATCAAATATGTTACACGCTCCTCAAACATTAAGCCTTTCACTCTTGTAGACATTCTCTGCTCCCTCTTCGGGTCCAACAAACCTTTCCTTAGAGACGGGGCCCATAATTGCTTAGAAATGCAATCTGGCCAGTGCCTTAAAAAGCCTCACTGTAAATCTTGTTTTATACTCTAGTCCTCCCGAAATGAGCATGAAATAAATCGCATCTGCCTTCCTGACTACCGATCACATCTACATGGAGCGCTGTCGCAGGAAAGCAGCATGCATCATCAAACCCTCCCCACCACATTGGACCTGCTCTCATCTTTCTGCTGCCATCAGGAAGGAGGTACAGGAGCCTCAGGTCCCACACCACCAGCTTCAGGAACAGTTATTACCCCTCAACCATCAGGCTCCTGAACCAGTGTGGATAACTTCACTGAACTTCACTCACCCCATCTCTGAGCAGCTCCCACAACCAATGGACTCACTTTCAAGGACTCTTCATCTGATGCTCTGGATATTTATTGTTTATTTATTTAGTTATTTTCTTTCTTTTGTTGTTTTTGCACCTTTGTGGTCTACCCTGTTGGTGCAATCTTTCATTGATCTATGGTCATTGCATTTATTGAGTATGCCCGGAACAAAATGAACCTCACAGTTGTATGTGGTGACATGTATGTACTTTGGTAATAAATTTATCCTGAACTTTGAAGTTAACCCTGAAAGAGTCCTGAACCATGTTGGTTTGTGCCAGAATTCTCTCCACATTTAGAAAGCAATTTACACTTTGATTCACTCTGCATCACTTCCCTGCCCTAGATCACTCAGTACAACACAACTCGTCGCTGCATCCATGGCTACGATGGTCAGATACACCTGCCTCAGGTAGACCGTGTGGAGCCAGGTCAGACAGGGTTATCCTCCTGACTGCTGCTTGCAGCCTAGCGGGGAAGCTCGGTCCATTAGGATTCGGCATGCCTGGTCTGGGCTCGTCCTGCCGAGTCACACAGTGTCAGGCATTGAAACGCCCACCCGGAGTGCTTTCGTTCCCTGCACTCTGGCTGTGGGCTGCGGGAGGAGAGACCACGGTGCCTCCGAGGAGCCGCGGCTCCGGAATCAAACCTACCCCGTGGCAGCCCACTCTCATCGGTCTGCCGTGTCGCGGCGACGGGGTTATCGAGCTTGCACAAGTCCTCGTCGCTCACCGTGGCTCCTTCAGTTCAGTGAAACCACAGAACTCCACCCCTGGCCTTCCCCGGTTTGATCATTCCCTTTCACCCAGTTTGCAATCTGCACCCGCCTACCTCCCTCTCTCCCTCTTTCCTCCTTACACTTCAAACACTTTCTTCCCTTCTAGTCATCCCTTCATCCCTTTCCTTTCATTCTTCCACTTCCCTTCCCTCACTCTCTCTTTCCCTCCCTCCTCACCCTCCCCTTCCCTCCCCTTCTCCACCTCTTCACCTCCCATTCCCAGCCCCATCCCTCTCTCTCTCCCTCTCTCTCCCCCTCTCACTCTCAAACTCCCCCTCTCTCTCCATCTCGCACCCTCCCTCTCACTCCCCTCACCCTCTCCCCCTCTCCCTCTCTCTCTCCCTCCCTCTCTCCTTCCCTCTCCTCCCTCCCTCACCCTCTCCCCTCCCTCTCTCTCCATCTCTCTCCCTCCCTCTCTCCCTCCCTCACCCTCTCCCCCTCCCTCTCTCTCTCTCTCCCTCCCTCTCCCCTCCCTCTCTCTCCATTTCTCCCCTCCCTCTCCCTCCCTCCCTCACCCTATCCCCCCTCTCCCTCCCTCTCTCTCCCTCACCCTCTCCCCTCCCTCTCCCTCCTTCCTCACCCTCTCCCCCTCTCCCTCTCCCTCCCTCTCTCCCTCTCTCCCTTCCTCTCCCTCCCTCCCTCACCCTCTCCCCCTCTCCCTCCCCCTCACTCTCTCCCCTCCCTCTCCCTCCCTCCCTCACCCTCTCCCCTCCCTCTCTCTCCCTCCCTTCCTCCCTCACACCCTCCACCCTCCCTCTCCCTCCCTCCCTCCCCATCTCCCCCTCCCTCTCTCCATCTCTCTACCCCCTCTCCCTCCCTCTCTCCATCTCTCTACCCCCTCTCCCTCCCTCTCTCCCTCCCTCCCTCACCCTCTCCCCTTTCCCTCTCCCTCCCTCCCTCACCCTCTCCCCTCCATCTCTCTCCCTCCCTCTCTCTCAATCTCTCTCCCTCAACCTCTCCCCCTCTCTCCCCTCTCTCCCTTCCTCCCTCATCCTTTCCCCTCCCTCTCTCTCCATCTCTCTCCCTCCCTCCCTCCCTCCCTCTCCCTCTCCCCTCCCTCTCTCTCTCCCTCCCTCTCTCTCTTCCTCCCTCTCTCCCTCCCTCTCCCTCCCTCTCCCTCCCTCCATCACCCTCTCCCCTCCCTCTCTCTCCCTCCCTCTCCCACCGTCCCTCACCCTCTTCCCCCCTCTCTCTCTCCCTCCCTCTCTCCCTCTCCCTCCCTCTCCCTCTCTCCCTCCCTCTCCCTCCCTCACCCTCTCCCCCTCTCCCTCTCTCTCCTTCTCTCCCTCACTCCCTCCCTCTCCCTCTCTCCCTCAACCTCTCCCCCTCTCTCCCTCTCTCCCTTCCTCCCTCACCATCTCCCCTCCCTCTCTCTCCCCATCTCTCTCTCCCTCTCCCTCCCTCTCTCCCTGCCCCTCTCCCCCTCTCTCTTTCTCTCCCTCCCTCTCCCCCTCTCCCTCTCTCTCTCTCTCCCTCCCTCTCTCCGTCTCCCCCTCTCCCTCACCCTCTCCCCCTCCCTCCCTCTCCCTCTCCCCCTCTCCCTCAGCCTCTCCCCTCCCTCTCTCTCCATCTCTCCCCCTCTTTCCCTCCCTCTCTCCCTCCCTCTCCCTCCCCCTCTCCCCCTCTCCCTCCTCTCTCTTTCTCTCCCTCCCTCTCTCCCTCTCTCCTCTCCCTCACCCTCTCCCCTCCCTCTCTCCCCATCTCTCTCCTTCCCTCTCTCCCTCCCTCACCCTCTCCCTCTCTTCCTCTCTCTCCCTCCCTCACCCTCTCCTCCCTCCCTCGCTTTCTCCCTCCCTCTCTCCCTGTCCCTCCCTCCCTCACCCTCTCCCCCTCCCTCTCTCTCCCTCCCTCTCTCCCTCTCCCTCCCTCCCTCACCCTCTCTCCTCCCTCACTCTCCATCTCTCTCCCTCCCTCACCCTCTCTCCCTCCCTCTCTCTCTCCGTCTCTCTGCCTCCCTCTCTCTCTTTCCCCTCTAGAGGATTCAGTATCCTCTCCAACCTCTTTAACTCTGCCACTCTTGACTCTGCCCAGGCAGCACGCCCGTCTTACTCCCCATGACCACTGCGTCTTTGGACAGTGGGAGGAGACTGGAGCTGCCAGAGGAAACCCCTGCAGTGGACGGGGGGAACGTACAATCTCCTAACAG
Organism: Mobula birostris; assembly: GCF_030028105.1. Classification (NCBI taxonomy): domain Eukaryota; kingdom Metazoa; phylum Chordata; class Chondrichthyes; order Myliobatiformes; family Myliobatidae; genus Mobula; species Mobula birostris. The sequence continues at coordinate 38,476,722 of NC_092397.1, forward strand.
ACGAGTGGTGTGAATCGCTGAAGAACACGGCTTCCCCTTACACAAACGGGACCGGGGCCATTTGACGTACGGAGACACAGTAAGGATGCAAATGAAGGGTTACTATTGGTCAGTTACTTTGCTAGGTCTGAAATACTATTGGCCTTTAACGTGGAGAACCTATTGGCTATTGATGCCTGTATTATCGCGTGATTGGTGATTGATTTGGTGAAAACAGAATTTCAACACACACAAGGTTACTGATTGGTCAATACCTGTACCCAGCTGGTCAATTTCTGTTTGAAAATAGTATTACTTTGCTCAAACTTCACCATAGTGTGGGTGACAGGGGGACGGTCTGCTCTCCTTGTGCACGAGGAAGTAAGGAATAAGTGTGAGCTTTCAGGGTCTGGCTAACCGAGCGATGACAGTGGTGGGAGTCGTGCCATACCTGAGAGGTCGCTGAATCTGGTGACACCGTATCTCGCCGTGCCCTGCTCTGCCTCCTGCAGCTTCCTCACTTCCTCCATGTTCTGCATGAAGATCTCAAAGCGACGCAGCTCCTCTATGTAGGAGAGAAAGTCCAACGTGTTAACCCCCCGTGAAGAGTAGAAAAGGACCAATCTGACCCTCGAGTCCATGTCATTCCCAGGCTGCCCCCTTACTACCCTCCAGTCACATTGTCTGTGGCGAGCAACCCACACCCCCTACCACTCACAGTGGTCAGTGGTCATTGGGACGTTTGGGCAGTGATGAAGGTTAACAATAGTTAGGGGCATCTTCTGGAGCTGGGGATGTGGGCCAGTGGATGGCAAGTAGTGTTCAAACCAGACAACTGCAAGGCGTTGCATATTGTTCAAAGTTTGTTTGGAAATAAAGCACAGACTATAGAACGTAGAAGAGTACAGCACAGGAACAGGCCCTTCAGCCCACAATGTTATACTGACCCAGCTAAACAGCAAATCTGAAACACTAAAACCGAAACACTAATCCCTCCTCCTTACACCATGTCCATATTCCCCCACCTTCCTCACATCCCCTATCCAAACATAGAAACATAGAAACATAGAAAATAGGTGCAGGAGTAGGCCATTCGGCCCTTCGAGCCTGCACTACCATTCATTATGATCATGGCTGATCATCCAACTCAGAACCCCGCCCCAGCCTTCCCTCCATACCCCCTGACCCCCGTAGCCACAAGGGCCATATCTAACTCCCTCTTAAATATAGCCAATGAACTGGCCTCAACTGTTTCCTGTGGCAGAGAATTCCACAGATTCACCACTCTCTGTGTGAAAAAGTTTTTCCTAATCTCAGTCCTAAAAGGCTTCCCCTCTATCCTCAAACTGTGGCCCCTCATTCTGGACTTCCCCAACATCGGGAATAATCTTCCTGCATCTAGCCTGTCCAATCCCTTTAGGATCTTATACGTTTCAATCAGATCCTCCCTCAATCTTCTAAATTCCAACGAGTACAAGCCCAGTTCATCCAGTCTTTCTTCATATGAAAGTCCTGCCATCCCAGAAATCAATCTGGTGAACCTTCTTTGTACTCCCTGTATGGGAAGGATGTCTTTCCTCAGATTAGGGGACCAAAACTGCACACAATACTCCAGGTGTGGTCTCACCAAGGCCTTGTACAACTGCAGTAGTACCTCCCTGCTCCTGTACTCGAATCCTCTCGCTATAAATGCCAGCATACCATTCGCCTTTTTCACCGCCTGCTGTACCTGCATGCCCACTTTCAATGACTGGTGTATAATGACACCCAGGTCTCGTTGCACCTCCCCTTTTCCTAATTGGCCACCATTCAGATAATAATCTGTTTTCCTATTTTTGCCACCAAAGTGGATAACTTCACATTTATCCACATTAAATTGCATCTGCCATGAACTTGCCCACTCACCCAACCTATCCAAGTCACCCTGCATCCTCTTAGCATCCTCCTCACAGCTAACACTGCCACCCAGCTTCGTGTCATCCACAAACTTGGAGATGCTGCATTTAATTCCCTCATCCAAGTCATTAATATATATTGTAAACAACTGGGGTCCCAGCACTGAGCTTTGCGGTACCCCACTAGTCACCGCCTGCCATTCTGAAAAGGTCCCGTTTATTCCCACTCTTTGCTTCCTGTCTGCTAACCGTCTCTTTAAAGCCTCTAATGTGGTTGCCTGTGGTACCATAGGCAAATTGATCATTAATTTCAGATATGCAGATGACACTGTGTTAATTGCAAGTACAGAGGAAGAGCTACAAAACTTAATTGATATAGTTGTTGAAGAAAGTGCAAAAATGTGTCTGTCTATCAATTGCAAAAAGACAGAATGTATGGTGATATCCAAAAAGAAGGAGAATCCTATCTGAAGGCTGAGAATACACGGGGAAGACATAAAACAAGTACAAAACTTTTGCTACTCAGGAAACTAGGTGAAATCAGATGCCAGGTGCGACATGGACATCAAAAGAAGAACAGGGATGGCAAAAGACACCTTTGCGAGAATGAAGAGTATACTGACCAACACTAAACTAGGCATGACAACCCTCCTCAGAGTACTGAAATATCACGTTTATCCAGTTATGTTATATGGCTCAGAATGTTGGACAATATCTAGTAACATGAGGAAACGAATTCTAGCAGCAGAGATGTAGTTTTTGAGGAGGATGCAAAGAATATCATGGGCGAAGCGAATATCTAACGAGGATGTCATGAACAGAGCAAACACAAGAAAAGAAGTCATGTATGAGATCATGAAAAGGCAACGTAACTTCATTGGACATGTGATTAGGAAAGAGGAGTTAGAATGCATGGTAATTATGAGGAAGATTGAAGGGAAGAAAGCAAGAGGAAGACAAAGACAAATGATGATGGAGACAGCAGCCAGAGAACTGGAAATGAATAACAATGAATTGATCCACTTGACCCGAAACAAGAGTGTGTGGGCTATGGCAGTCAAAGCTCAAGCTGGGCACAGCATCTGATGATGATGATGAAACCTGTATCAGATCTCCTGTCAGCCTCCGACGCTCCAGAGAAAACAACCCAATTTGTCCAGCCTCTCGTGATAGCACACGCCCTCTAAACCAGACAGCATCCTGGTGAACCTCTCTGCCCCCTCTCCAAAGCCTCAACATCCTTCCTATAGTGGGGCAACCAGAAACGCACTCAATACTCCAGATGTGGCCCAACCAGAGTTTTATGAAGTTGCAACGTGACCTCTTGACTTTTGAACTCAATGCCTCGACTAGTAAAAACAAGTATTCCATAACCGATCTTGACCACCCTATCAACCTGTCCATTGGCATTTCCCTGTACTATCCTGAGGTTCACTTTCTTCTGGGCATTCACAGTAGAGCATCCAGTTAAAGGTGATGCTACTGAAGTTGGGCGACTGCTTACTGGTGGTTCAAAAGGTAAGGTGTACGACCAAAACGTTATTAATGACACATTTTCTGAGGTCAACAATCAGTGCAAAATAATGAAGAGGTGAGCGAAGCCCTGGTCCCAGGGTGAGGCGTGACCTGGTGTTTGGACGATTTGCTGGATAGATGGGAAAGGAAGATTGTCAAGACTAGAGGCATTGCAGGGTCTGTCTGCAGCGCGAGAGAGTGTGCGCGTGTGACTATGTGTGAGTGAGTGTGTGTGTGTGTGTGTCTGTGATTGAGTGTGTGTGTGTGACTGTGTGTCTGTATGTATGTCTGTGTGTGAAAGCGTGTGTGTGTTTGTTTCTCAGTGAGTGTGTTTTCTGTGCTTCTGTCTATGTGAGTATGCTTGTGTTTGAGTGTGTGTGTGTGTGTTTGTGTGTGTCTGGGTGTATGTGTGAGAGTGTGTCTGCTTGTCATGAGGGTGTTTCTCTGTGTGAGAGAGGGTGCGTGTGCAAGTGTGTTTGTGTGTGCATGTGAGAGAGTGCTTGTGTGTGAGAGAGTGTGGGTGTCTGCTGTGCGTGTGTGTTTCAGAGTATGTCTGAGGGTGTGACTCTGTGTGTGTGTGTGTGTGTGTGTGTGCGTGTGTGTGAGAGTGTGTGTGTGCATCTGTGACTGTGTGTGTGTGAGTGTGTTATTGTGTATTTGTGCAATTTCTGTGTTTCTGTCTGTGTGAGTAATGCTTGTGTTTCTTTTCAAAGTTCAAAGTAAATTCATTATGAAAGTACACACAACCTTGGGGCTCATTGTCGTACGGGTATTCACAGGAGAACAAAGAAAAACAAGGGAACCAATGACAAACTACACACAAGGCCTACCAAACACCCAGTGTGCAAAAGAAGACAAACTGTGCAAATAAATAATAATAATAATAGTATTAGATTACATTATGAGGACACGCAGTCCTCTTTTATTGTCATTTAGTAATGCATGCATTAAGAAATGATACAATGTTCCTCCAGAATGATATCACAGAAACACAAGACAAACCAACTGAAAAACTGACAAAAAACAATAATACACAAAATAATAAATAATATTGAGGTGATTTGCAATGAGTCCTTGAAAGTGAGTCTGTAAATTGTGGGATCAGTTCAGAGTTGAAGTTACCCCTCTGGTTCAGGAGCCTGATGGTTGAGGGGTAATAGCTGTTCCTGAACCTGGTGGTGTGGGACCTGAGGCTCCTGTACCTCCTTCCCGATGGAATCAGTTCAGAGTTGAGGTTATCCTCACTGGTTCAGGAGCCTGATGGTTGAGGGTAATAACTGTTCCTGAAGCTGGTGGTGTGGGACCTGTGGCTCCTGTACATCCTTCCTGTATGGCAGGAGTGAGAAGAGAGAGTGACCGGTGTGGTGGGGGTCCTAGATGACGGATGCTGCTTTCTTGTGGCAGTGATCCTTGTGGATGTGCTCAATGGTGAGGAGATCTTTACCCGTGATGGGCTGAGCCATATCCACTACTATTTATGGGATTTTTTATTCATGGGTATTGATGCCAGGCTGTGATGCAGCCATGAGGATACTCTCCACTGTGCATCAATAGAAGTTCAAAGCTTTAGATGACATGCTGAATCTTCACAAACTGCTAAGGAACCCCAAACAATGGTCTGTTTGCAGACAGTTTTTACATCTCACAGAACATTTGGCCCATCTGCTTCCAGAACAGGGGGACCTCGAGCATACCTCCTGTACTTAATGAAGTGGCCTAGGTATGTTCTTGGTATTCTGCTGTGGCCCATCCACTTCAAGGTTCAGAGATGTTCTTCTGCACACCATTTTTGTAACGTGTGGTTATTTGAGTTACTGTCACCTTCCTGTCAGCTTGAACCAGTCTGGCCATTCTCCTCTGACCTCTCTCATTAACAAGGCATTTTCACCCACAGAACTGCCGCTCACTGGATGTTTTTGTTTGTTGCACCATTCTCTGTAAACTCTAGAGACTGTTGTGCGTGAAAATCCCAGGAGGTCAGCCGTTTCTGAGATACTCAAACCACCCCATCTGGCACCAACAGTCATTCCTAAAGTCAAGGTCACTTGGGTCAGATTCCCTCCCCGTTCTGATGTTCGGCCTGAGCAACAACTGAACCTCTTGACCATGTCTGCGTGCTTTTATGCACTGAGTTGCTGCCACGTGATTGGCTGATCAGAAATTTGCATTGAAGCTAAGACGTGGTCCCGTGAAAACGGTGTCACAGGTAGACAAGCCCTTAGCTCAGTTTGGGCACTGAGTACAGGAGTTGGACGCTAATTTTTTCCAGTCGGGTATGATAAGACCACACCTGGAGTACCGTGCACAGTTTTGCCTGCACCCCCTTCTAAGAAAGTTGGAAAGAGTTCAAAGAAGATTTACGAAGATGTTTCCCGGAATGGGGTGAGAGGGGGTGTCATTTCCGTGGAAAGGTTGTATATTAGTAACAGTAATGAGCTGTAGGGAGAGGCTGTTTTGTCGATACACAAGTGGCAGAGGCTGAGGAAAGATCTGATAGAAATTCATAGAACTAAGGGTCGCAGAGACAGATCAGATAGCTGGTATCTTTCCTTCCTCGCCTTTCCGGGCTCATTCAGTACTCATTCCCGAAACAGCCCCACGTCAATTTACAGATAAGCATAATTTTGCTCTGATGGTGTCCTTGATATCAAAGAGTTCAATCTGCAAACAGCAAGATGATAACCATCCAGAACTCTGATTAGATAATCTCTCAATCTTCTGATCTTCACAGTTCATCTCAGCAAGGCTTGGCAAAGTAACTCATTGGAGCCCAGCAGCAGCACACACGCACACCCATGTACAAAATCAGAGAAGAACGAGGCTCCACAAAACTGTTTTTAATTTTCCTGTTCACCAACCAGCAGCAGATCTGATTCCGCATTTTCCCTTCCCCACCTCCCTACCCTTCGAGTGTCGAGAATCTTTCTCCCTCTGCCCTTCCCCACCTGCCCACCCCTCGAGTATCGAGAATCTTTCTCCCTCTCCCCTACCCCACCTCCCTACCCCTCGAGTATCGAGAATCTTTCTCCCTCTGCCCTTCCCCACCTGCCCACCCCTCGAGTATCGAGAATCTTTCTCCCTCTCCCCTACCCCACCTCCCTACCCCTCGAGTATCGAGAATCTTTCTCCCTCTGCCCTTCCCCACCTGCCCACCCCTCAAGTATCGAGGATCTTTCTCCCTCTCCCCGACCCCACCGCCCTACCCCTCGAGTATCGAGAATCTTTCTCCCTCTCCCGTACCCCACCTCCCTACACCTCGAGTATCGAGAATCTTTCTCCCTCTCCCGTACCCCACCTCCCTACCCCTCGAGTATCGAGAATCTTTCTCCCTCTCCCTTCTCCACCTCCCCACCCCTTCGAGTATCAAGAATCTTTCTTCCTCTTCCCTTTCCCACCTCCCTACCCCTCAAGTATCAAGAATCTCTCTCTCTCTGCCCTTCCCCACCTCCCTACCCCTCAAGTATCAAGAATCTTTCTCTCTCTGCCCTTCCCCACCTCCCCACCCCTCGAGTATTGAGAATCTTTCTCCCTCTCCCCTACCCCACCTCCCTACCCCTCAAGTATCGAGAATCTTTCTCCCTCTCCCCTAACCGTCGAGTATCAAGAATCTTTCTCCCTCTCCCCTACCCCACCTCCCTACCCCTCGGGTATCGAGAATATCTCTCCCTCTCCCCTTCCTCACCTCCCCACCCTCCTGTATCGAGAATCTATCTCCCTCTGCCCTTCCCCACCTCCCCACCCCTCGAGTATCGAGAATCTTTCTCCCTCTCCCCAAACCCACCGCCCTACCCCTCGGTTATCGAGAATCTTTCTCCCTCTGCCCTTCCCCACCTCCTCACCCCTCGAGTATCGAGAATCTTTCTCCCTCTGCCCACAAAGAGAGCACACAGTCCCTCTGTTTTCTTGCTCAGTTGCTTATGCAGATTTGTCAAGTCATCGAATACATTGACAAACAGCCACTCAGCCAGTGGCCACTTTATCGGATACCCCTGTACTCCTGCTCGTTAATGCAGTATCTAATCAGCTAATCACATGGGAGTAACTCTGTGCATTAAAGCATGCAGACATGGTCAAGAGGTTCAGTTGTTGTTCAAACCAATTATATTAATGGGGTAGAAATCTGATCCAGGTGACTTTGACTGTGGAATGATTGTTGGTGCCAGACAGGGTGGTTTGAGTATCTCAGAAACTGCTGATCTCCTGGGGTATTCACACCAGTTTACAGAGAATGGTGTGAAAAACAAAACACAGCCAGTGTGCGGCAGTTCTGTGGGTGGAAATGCCTTGTTAATGAGAGAGGTCAGAGGAGAATGGCCAGACTGGTTCAAGCTGACAGTAACTCAAATAACCACACGTTACAACAGTGATGGGCAGAAGAGCATCTCTGACCACACATCACATCGAACCTTGAAGGGGATGGGCTACAGCAGCAGAAGACCATGAACATACACTCAGTGGCCACTTTATTAGGTACAGGGGGTAGCGAATAGAGAGCCACTGAATGTATACCGGTAGGTCCCCCTGTTCTCGAAGCAGATGGGCCAAATGTCTGTGAACAGTCCTTGTTTGAGCCTCTGTTGTCTTTAGGGCCCAAAATCTGCGCAGCACAGGAATAGGACCTTTGTCCCACCATGTTGAGCTGAACATAAGACCGGAATAAATTGAAGCCCTTCCCTCTGCAGATCGCAAGGCTTCCAAACCTTGAAGGTTTGTTTATTGTGATTCAAAAACAACAACAGCTTGTTGAAGAACACCACTGAAGAAGAGATGCCTGACCCACACACTTTGTATTTAAATGGCTTCGCCAACCATTCAAGTCGAGGGGGCAATTAGGGATTGTCAAGAATTGATCGCTCTAGTCATATTGCCTACACTTCCCGCTGCCTCCGGAGAGCAGGCAACATAATCAAAGACCACCCCGCATCCCCCACCCGGGACATTCTCCCCTCTACTCTCAATCCCCCATGGGAGAGAAGATACAAATGCCCATAAGCACCTACCACCAGGCTCAGGGACAGATTCTGCCCCATCGTTAGAAAACTATTGACAGACCGGAAGTATGATGAGATGGACTCTTGACCTCGTGGTCCACCTCATTACAGCCTTGCACCTCATCCCCTGCCTGAACTGCACTTTCCCTGAAACTGTAACACTTTATTCTGTTGCTCTTTCTCCTCGTGCTGCCTCGATGGACCAGTGTAATGTGATGACCCGCAAGAGGGGCGCGCCAGATCCAATTGAACATCGAACCATACCACGAAGTGCGTCGTTTTGCGTTAACCGCCAACATGCCTGAGGGTGGCCGGGATTTTCGCTGTCACTCAGTACATGAGACAATAATAAATCACTTTAAGACAAGGAAACCTTCCAGATCCCAAGGGCCAACTCTTACCTTCCTGATCCTTGTACGTCTTGTTGTAAGTTTTCATAAAATCTTGAAACATCAGCATCATCTTGTCCTGGGACAATCAATCAGAAAAGAACCGTAATCATTGTGGCAAATGATTTTTATCCCCTGCTTCAGGCCCTATCCCACAATCCACTCCGATGGAGAAACCTGGAAGTGTTCTCCTGGGGAAGGGCACGGGACTCCCAGTACAGTTATCATCTCCCATTAATAGGAGCCAACTGGAGTCATAGGGTCATGGGGAAGTGCCTACTGCCCTTCAGCCCATCGAGTCTGTGCTCCTTTACTCCCATTGTTCCCACATTACTGTCCATTCTCTGACCAATGGCAGTTAATATTGGCCAATAACCCACTGGGCTGCCCCTTCGAAACTAGAAACACCAACATTAACCCACCGTGACCCCTCATCAGAAGCCCACCATTAACCCATTGAGATCCCTCATCAGAAACCCACATCAACCCACTGAGACCCCTCATCAGAAACCCACATTAACCCACCGAGCTCCTCATCAGAAACCCACCATTAACCCATCGAAACCCCTCATCAGAAACCCACCATTATCCCACCGAGACCCTCATCAAAGCAGAAACCCACCATTAACCCATCCAAACCCCTCATCAGAAACCCATCATTAACCCACTGAGACCCTCATCAGAAACCCACCATTAACCCATTGAGACCCTCATCAGAAACCCACCATTAACCCATTGAGATCCCTCATCAGAAACCCACCATTAACCCATCAAAACCCCTCATAAGAAACCCACATTAACCCATCGAGACCCTGATCAGAAACCCACCATTAACCTATTGAGACCCCCATCAGAAACCCACCATTAACCCATTGAGACCCCTCATCAGAAACCCACCATTAACCCATTGAGACCCTTCATCAGAAACCCACCATTAACCCATCGAAACCCTCATCAGAAACCCACCATTAACCCATCGAGACCCCTCATCAGAAACCCACCATTAACCCATCGAAACCCCTTATCAGAAACCCACCATTAACCCACTGAGTTCCCTCATCAAAGCAGAAACCCGCTTTTAACCCACTGAGACCCTCATCGAACCAGAAACTCATTATTAACCCAAATCAGCCCCCTCATCAAAGCAGAAACCAATTAGTAACTCACTGAGACCCTCACCGAACCAGAAACCCACATTAAACCACTGAGACCCCTGATCAGAAACCCACCATTAACCCACTGAGGTCCATCATCAAACTAGAAATCGACCATTAACCACCGAGATCCCTCACCAGAAACGCACCGTTAACCCACTGATTCTGTTCATCGTTGAAAACCAGAAGCCCCTGGAGAAAGCTGACAGGCTGACAGAGAGAATGTGCAAACTGCACACACAGAGGTGCCCTGCAGGTCAGGATCGAACTAGGCTCTCTGCTTCTGAGAAGCTGCTTCTCTATTGACAGCGCTTTCCAGCTGCTCAGTGCCCTGACCAGCAGCTCTGGTTTTAAATTGTGAAGCAGGGTGCAAACTTTCACCCTTGGCACTAGGCAGCCACTTGGCTGTGGTATTATTTGGTGCGATCTGACCTCAGACCTCCTTCCCTTGACACCTGAACATGTGAAAACCTTTGTCAGAACAACCACCGGTTTTGTGCAAAACGCTAGGGTAAGTCACTAAATCTCCAGTCTGCAGTACTGAGGGAGCCCTGCGCCGTCAGAAAAATCATCGTCTCAAACGGCTTTCCCTGAGACAGGTCTGACAGGCCCCGCTAGGGGAGGAAAGAAACAGGGAGCTCCACACAGACACGTCGCTAAAGCAAGTAAACTGTAGATGGTCGGGAAATCACCGATTCCCCAGCGGGAGTTTCAAGCTGCATTGCCGGCGTCCCTGGGCAGGCGTAATTAGCACCCACCTTCTCCAGCCCTGCGCTGGGGTCACACCGCCTGCCTCCGCAGCAGCGGGAGGTTAACGCCACGAGGGACAGCAGCACGAGGCGACGATGCATGGCTTCCGTTTGAGCTGAGGTGTCAGTGAATCTGGAATGTGACACGCTGGGGAGGTGGCGGAGGATTTGAAGGGGTGAGGTGACTCTGACTCCTGCGAGACTGCTGACTCATGCAATTGTCAGGGCAATATCTCTGCTGATAGGATGATGTCAGGTCACGAAGATGTGACAGCAAACCTAAAAACTGGCAGAGATCTATGACCATATGAGAGCACCGATTTTACTGATGGTGGTTAACGTGCTTGTGTTTAACCCCATCGAATGCTTGCACCATTTGTGTCAAACAGGTTAGTTTGCATTTATGGTTTCGATGCTCCAGCATCTTCTGATCCTTATCGTCTCGCATCCCTGCTATCAGGCTTATTCATCTTCTCTGTACAACTTCTCTGAGACCCGCCTCACGTTCTGCAGTTTCAGAAGTTGTGCAAAATTCGCCTGAAGTCAAATGTTCAGCCGTCGGTGCACCAGATTAACAGAGTGCTCTGTGCGCCCGGGAGCCTCAGATGTACTCGAGAGTTATAGAGTCAGAGAGCGTGGAAGGAGGTCCTTCGGCCCATCTGCTCCATGCTGACCGATCTCAGACTCAGACTCAGGTTTATTTTCAGCAGCGTGCACATTTTATTAGGGACACCCGCCTAATCGGCCATTCCTACGGCAGCAGCCCGAGGGGTAAAAGCATGCAGGCACTGTCCAGAGGTTCGGTTGTGCAGAGCAAACATCAGAGTGGGGAAGAAATGTCACTTTGATCGTGGGATGCTGGTTGGCGCCCGCCGAGGAGGATCAAGCGCAGAGTCATAGAAAAGTACAGCACAGAAAGAGGAGCTTTGGCCCATCGAGTCCATGCCAACCCATTAAAGTGCCCAGTCTGTCAGATCACAGCCCTCCATACCCGTCCCACCCACGCAAAGTCACCGCAGACGGACAGGAGATTTCAGTTCAGTTTTCGTTTATTCTCATTTAGAAATGCATGCATTAAAAATGATACAACGTTCCTCCAGAATGATATCGCAAGAAGACACAGGACAAACCAAGACTAAAACTGCCAAAACCACATAATTATAACATATAGTTACAACAGTGCAAAGCAATACCGTAATTTGATAAAGAGCAGACCGTGGGCACGGTAAAAGAAACTCTGAAAGTCCCGATAGCCCCAACATCTCACGCAGACGGTAGAAGGGAGAAACTCTCCCTGCCATGAACATCCAAGCACCGCAAACTCGCCGATGCAGCACCATTGGAAGCACCCGACCGCAGCGGACTCTGAGTCTGTCTGAAAACTTCGAGCCTCCGACCAGCTCCTCCGACACCGAGCACCGTCCTCTGCCGAGCGCTTCGACCCCGCCCCGGCCGCCAAGCAACAAGCAAAGCCGAGGACTCGGGGTCTTCCCCTCTGGAGATTCTGGATCACACAGTAGCAGCAGCAGCGAAACAGGCATTTCAGAAGTTTCTCCAGATGTTCCTCCATAGTCTCACATCCGTCTCCATCAAATCAGGATTGTGTGCAGCACTCTACTTGACAAATAACAGACATCACCACCGGAGTGGCCGCTGCGAGCTGCGTCACACCGCCATTAGGCACTTAGGGCAACAACTAGCCATGACAGAACAATGCGAAACTTTGAGGGGTATAGGCGGGGTAAGTTCAAACACTAAGGTTGAGTGGGACAACAACTAGCCATGGGTTAAGGCTGAAAGACCATAAGACCATAAGACAAAGGAGCAGAAGTCAGCCATTCGGCCCATCGAGTCTGTTCCACCATTTTATCATGAGCTGATCCATTCTCCCATTTAGTCCCACTCCCCCGCCTTCTCACCATAACCTTTGATGCCCTGGCTACTCAGATACCTATCAATCTCTGCCTTAAATACACCCAATGACTTGGCCTCCACTGCTGCCCGTGGCAACAAATTCCATAGGTTCAGCACCCTCTGACTAAAAACGTTTCTTCGTATTTCTGTTCTGAATGAGCGCCCTTCAATCCTGAAGTCATGCCATCTCGTACTAGACTCCCCCATCATGGGAAACAACTTTGCCATATCCACTCTGTCCATGCCTTTCAACATTCGAAATGTCTCTATGAGGTCTCCCCTCACTCTTCTAAACTCCAAGGAATACAGTCCAAGAGCAGACAAACGTTCCTCATATGTTAACCTTCTCATTCCTGAATCATTCTAGTAAATCTTCTCTGTACCTTCTCCAACGTCAGCACATCCTTTCTTAAATAAGGAGCCCAAAACTGCCCACAGTACTCCAAGTGAGGTCTCACCAGTGCCTTATAGAGCCTCAACATCACATCCCTGCTCCTATACTCTATTCCTCTAGAAATGAATGCCAACATTGCATTCACCTTCTTCATCACCGACTCAACCTGGAGGTTAACCTTAAGGGTATCCTGTACGGGGACTCCCAAGTCCCGTTGCATCTCAGAACTTTGAATTCTTTCCCCATTTAAATAATAGTCTGCCCGTTTATTTCTTCTGCCAAAGTGCATAACCATACACTTTCCAACATTGTATTTCATTTGCCACTTCTCTGCCCATTCTTCCAATCTATCCAAGTCTCCCTGCAGACTCTCTGTTTCCTCAGCACTACCAGCCCCTCCACCTATCTTCGTATCGTCAGCAAACTTAGCCACAAAGCCATCTATTCCATAATCCAAATCGTTGATGTACAATGTAAAAAGAAGCGGCCCCAACACGGACCCCTGTGGAACACCACTGGTAACCGGCAGCCAACCAGAATAGGATTCCTTTATTCCCACTCTCTGTTTCCTGCCAATCAGCCAACGCTCTATCCACGTATGTAACTTTCCCGTAATTCCATGGGCTCTTATCTTGTTAAGTAGCCTCATGTGTGGCACCTTGTCAAAGGCCTTCTGAAAATCAAATATACAACATCCACTGCATCTCCCTTGTCTAGCCTAGTTGTAATTTCCTCAAAAAATTGTAATAGATTTGTCAGGCAGGATTTTCCTTTAAGAAATCCATGCTGAGTTCTGCCTATCTTGTCATATGCCTCCAGGTACTCTGTAACCTCATCCTTGACAATCGACTCCAACAACTTCACAACCACCGATGTCAAGCTAACAGGTCTATAATTTCCTTTTTGCTTCCTTGCCCCCTTCCTAAGTAGCAGAGTGACATTTGCAATCTTCCAGTCTTCCGGAACCATGCCAGAATCTATCGACTTTTGAAAGATCATCGCTAATGCCTCCGCAATCTCCACAGCTACTTCCTTCAGAAGACGAGCGTGCATTCCATCTGGTCCGGGAGATTTATCGACCTTTAGCCTATTCAGCTTCCTGAGTACTTTCTCTGTCGTAATTGTGACTGCGCACACTTCTCTTCCCTGCCACCCTTGAGTGTCCGGTATACTGCTGATGTCTTCCTCAGTGAAGGCTGACGCAAAATACTCATTCAGTTCCTCCGCCATCTCATTATCTCCCATTACAATTTCTCCAGCATCATTTTCTATCGGTCCTATATCTACTCTCACCTGTTGTTTACTCTTTATATACTTGAAAAAGCTTTTAGTATCCTCTTTGATATTATTTGCTAGCTTCCTTCCATAGTTAATCTTTTCTCTCTTAATGACCTTCTTAGTTTCCTTTTGTAAGGTTCTAAAAACTTCCCAATCCTCTGTCTTCCCACTAATTATTGCTTCCTTGTATGCCCTCTCCTTTGCTTTAACTTTGGCTTTGACTTCTCTTGTCAGCCACGGTTGCATCCTTTTACCATTCGAAAATGTCTTCTTTTTTGGAATATACCTGTCTTACACCTTCCTCACTTCTCGCATAAACTCCAGCCACTGCTGCTCTGCCATCCTTCCCACCAGTGTCCCTTTCCAGTCAACTCTGACCAGTTGCTCTCTCATGCCACTGTAATTTCCTTTACTCCACTGAAATACCGACACATCAGATTTCGGCTTCTCTTTTTCTAATTTCACAGTGAACTCAATCATGTTATGATCACTGTCTCCTAAGGGTTCCTTCACCTCAATCTCTCTAATCACCTCCAGTTCATTACACAATACCCAATCCAGTACAGCCGATCCCCTAGTGGGCTCAACAACAAGCTGTTCTAAAAAGCCATCTCGCAGACATTCTACAAATTCTCTCTCTTGAGATCCAGTGCCGACCTGATTTTCCCAATCCACTCGCATGTTAAAATCCCCCACAATTATCATGACACTGCCTTTCTGACAAGCCTTTTCTATTTCCAGTTGTAATTTGTGGTCCACATCCCTGCAGCTGGTTGGAGGCCTATAGATAACTGCCATCAGGGTCCTTTTACCCCTGCTATTTCTTAGCTCAATCCATAAAGATTCTGCACCTTCCGATCCTATATCACCTCTTTCTAATGATTTATTATTATTTCTTACCAATAAATCCACGCCACCCCCTCTGCCTGCCTTCCTATCCTTCCAATACAACGTGTATCCTTGGACGTTCGGCTCCCAGAGACATGCATCCTTTAGCCAGGTCTCAGTGATGGCCACAATATCATTCCTGCCAATCTGTAGCTGTACGACAAGATCATCCACGTTATTCCTTATGCTGCATGTATTTAAGTATAACACCTTAAGACCAGTATTTGATACTTTTTGCTTTGATTTCACTGCAACTTCATTGCACTGCAACTCATCCCAATGGCTATAAATTTGCCCCATCACCTGCCTGTCTTTCCTGACATCTTTACTGCTCACTATCTTAGATTTATTTCTGTTTTCCCCTTCCTCTGCTCTGTCATACCGGTTCCCATCCCCTTGCCAAATTAGTTTAAACTCTCCCTAACAGCTCTATCAAACTTTCCCGCCAGGATACTGGTCCCCTTTGGGTTCAGGTGTAACCTGTCCTTTTTGAACAGGTGAAAAGTTTAAGGGGAACGTGAAGGGGGACTCCTTCACTCAGAGAGTGGACACACCATGGAACGAGCTGCCAGCGCAAGAGGTGATTGTGAGCTCGATTCCAAAGTTTAAGAGAAGTTTGAATAAGCACGGCAAATTCCCCATGACTCCTATGTAAGGAGCCATATACCTGTACGGCTTTAGGGAGCCCATGTACCTGTATCACTTTAGCAAGTCCATGCACCTGTATCGCTTGTACCTCCCTCCCTCTCATCCCTCCCTCTGCCAACCCGACGTTGGCGTGTAACATCATTTACACCGTCATAGCCAGACTACAAACCCAGCACCCGAGTGCCCTCATTACCATCTCGGGTGACTTCAACCAGGTTACCATGGCTAGAACACTGCCCGACTTCGCGCAGTATGTGAGCTGTACAACCAGAGGGGAGAGGACTCTGGATTTGATGTACACTGACGTTAAGGATGCATACAGCTCCTCTCCCCTCCCCCCACTGGGAAGGTCAGATCACAACCTGGTGCATCTAAAACCCTGCTACGTGCCTCTGGTGAAGAGTAAACCTGCAACCTCAAGGACAGCGAGGAAATGGTCAGAGGAGGCTTATGAGGCGCTCCAGGGTTGTTTTGCGGTGACAGACTGGCAGGCACTCTGTGAGCCACATGGAGAGGATATTGATGGGCTCACAGAGTGCATCACTGATTACATCAACTTCTGTGTGGACTGCAATGTTCCGACAAGAACTGTCCTTTGTTATTCAAATAACAAGCCATGGGTGACAAAGGACATTAAGGACATCCTGAACGCTAAAAAGAGGGCGTTTAGAGATGGAAATAGGTAGGAGCTGTGGGCAATACAGAGGGACCTGAAAGCCAGGATCAGGGAGGCTAAAGGCAGGTACAGGAGGAAGCTTGAGTGGAAACTCCAACAGAACAACATGAGAGAGGTCTGGAGGGGGATGAGGACCACTACTGGGTTCTGGCAAACTAGCAACAGAGGAGCTGAGGGCAGTGTGGACAGGGCCAATGAACTTAACCTGTTCTTTAACAGATCTGACATTGTGGCCCCTGTCCATCCCACACATGAGCCATCTGTTGTCGGCCCCCAACAAACACATATTCCACTCTCTCCTCCTACCCCGCCTCACAGTCCCCCACCCTGCTGTCATGACTATATCCCTTCCCCACACAAAACCACCACGGTGGGCTTCACAGCTCTACAGGTGAGAAGACAGCTGAAATGTCTCAACCCAAGCAAGGCTGCAGGACCGGATGGTGTCAGTACCAGGGTGTTCAAAGCCTGTACCCCTCAGCTATGTGGAGTACTTCGCCATGTCTTCAACCTGAGCCTGAGGCTCCAGAGGTTCCTGTACTGTGGAAGACGTCCTGCCTCGTCCCTGTACCGAAGACGCCGCACCCCAGTGGCCTCAATGACTACAGACCGGTGGCATTGGCCTCCCACATCATGAAGACCCTGGAGAGACTTGTTCTGGAGCTGCTGTGGCCACACTTAGATCCCCTCCAGTTCACCTACCTTCCCCGACTAGGAGTTGAGGATGCCATCGTCCACCTGCTGAACCGTGTCTACGCCCACCTGGACAAGCCAGCGTGCACTGTGAGGGTCATGTTTTTTGACTTCTCCAGTGCATTCAGCACCATCTGCCCTGCTCTGCTGGGGGAGAAGCTGACAGCGATGCAGGTGGATGCTTCCCTGGTATCATGGATTCTTGATTACCTGACTGGCAGACCACAGTACATGTGCTTGCAACACTATGTGTCCGACAGAGTGATCAGCAGCACTGGGGCTCCACAGGGGACTGTCTTGTCTCCCTTTCTCTTCACCATTTACACCTCGGACTTCAACTACTGCACAAAGTCTTGTCATCTTCAGAAGTTTGCGGATGACTCTGCCATCAGCAAGGGAGATGAGGCTGAGTACAGGGCTACGGTAGGAAACTTTGTCACATGGTGTGAGTAGAATTATCTGCAGCTTAATGTGAAAAAGACTAAGGACCTGGGGGTAGACCTGAGGAGAGCTAAGGTACCAGTGACCCCTGTTTCCATCCAGGGGGTCAGGGTGGACATGGTGGAGGATTACAGATACCTGGGGATACGAATTGATAATAAACTGGACTGGTCAAAGAACACTGAGGCTGTCTACAAGAAAGGTCAGAGCCATCTCTATTTCCTGAGGAGACTGAGGTCCTTTAACATCTGCCGGACGATGCTGAGGATGTTCTACGAGTCTGTGGTGGTCAGTGCTATCATGTTTGCTATTGTGTGCTGGGGCAGCAGGCTGAGGGTAGCAGACACCAACAGAATCAACAAACTCATTCGTAAGGCCAGTGATGTTGTGGGGATGGAACTGGATTCTCTGACGGTGGTGTCTGAAAAGAGGATGCTGTCCAAGTTGCATGTCATCTTGGACAATGTCTCCCATCCACTACATAATGGACTGGGTGAGCACAGGAGTACATTCAGCCAGAGACTCATTCCACCGAGATGCAGCACAGAGCGTCATAGGAAGTCATTCCTGCCTGTGGCCATCAAACTTTACAACTCCTCCCTTGGAGGGTCAGACACCCTGAGCCAATAGGCTGGTCCAGGACTTATTTCATAATTTAGTGGCATCATTTACATATTACTATTTAACTATTTATGGTTCTATTATATATGGTACAACTGTAACGAAAACCAATTTCCCCCGGGATTAATAAAGTATGACTATGACTATGACTATGGCTTTAGGAGCCCATGTACCTCTACCGTTTTCAGAATCAGAATCAGGTTTATTATCACTGGCATGTGACATGAAATTTGTTAACTTAGCAGCATCAGTTCAATGCAGTACATAATCTAGCAGAGAGAGAGAAAAAATAGTAATAAATAAAATAAAAGATAATTATAAATAAACAAGAAAATCAATTGCATATATTGAATAGATTATTTAAAAATGTGCATATTGAAATACTGCATATTGAAAAAAAGTGAGGTAATGTCCAAAGCTTCAATATCCATTTAGGAATCGGATGGCAGAGGGGAAGAAGCTGTTCCTGAGTCACTGAGTGTGTGCCTTCAGGCTTCTGTATCTCCTACCTGATGGTAACAGTGAGAAAAGCACATGCCCTGGGTGCTGGAGGTTTTCAATAACGGACGCTGCCTTTCTGAGACACTGCTCCCTAAAGATGTCCTGCGTACTTTGTAGGTTAGTACCCGAGATGGAGCCAACTAGATTTACAACCTTCTGCAGCTTCTTTCGGTCCTGTGCAGTAGCCCCTTCATACCAGACAGTGATGCAGCCTGTCAGAATGCTCTCCACGGTACATCTATAGAAGTTTTGAGTGTATTTGTTGACATGCCAAATTTCTTCAAACTCTGAATAAAGTATGGCCGTTGTCTTGCCTTCTTTATGATTACTGTATATCAATATGTTGGGTCCAGGTTAGATCCTCAAAGATCTTGACACCCAGGAACTTGAAGCTGCTCACTCTCTCCACTTCTGATCCCTCTATGAGGATTGGTGTGTGTTCCTTTGTCTTACTCTTCCTGAATTCCACAATCAGCTCGTTCATCTAACTGACGTTGAGCTGTGGCACAATTCCACTATTTGGCGTATCTCACTCCTGTACGCCCTCTCGTCACCACCTGAGATTCTACCAACAATGGTTGTCTCGTCGGCAAATTTGTAGATGGTATTTGAGCTGTGCCTAGTGTTACGTACCCCGTAACTGGGTTGCCAAACCAGCAGGAATGGACCACTTTGTTGGAGTCTGGATTACTGGAACTAAGAAAGTTTTATTAAAGAAATAAGTTACACAGTACTCTAATAGTAATGATATAAATGCAACAGGTTAGCAATGAATAAACACACATGTACACAGAACTAGGATAATAGGATCAATGAAGCTCTCTCGCAGTCTAGGGGTAAAACGATCAATCTCAAGTGACACAGAGTTCAGTTCAGTTTCAGTTCGCAGTAATCGCTGTCGTGCCGTTGGGGAGAGAGAGAGAGAGAGCGAATGCTGATATTCAAATCGGATTCAACAGACCGACCTTTGTTCTTCGCAGTTAGCTATCGGCGCGAGCCCTTTTTAATGTCTTCTGAGGTCACCGACTGTGACCCCTCCATTCTGGATACAATGGTTCTTCTGCGGTGAACCCGGCACCCAGGCAAGGGTGGACACACACACCAGGTTCCCACCGACCGTACCTTCTCACCCTGTGCGTCTATGGTTGGTCCCGCGACCAACCCTCCAAAAGTCTCACCAACTTGTGGGGGCACACCACTTTTCCAGGGTCTTGTTATCTCGTGGTGTCGTGTGTGTCCCTTGCCTTAGCGAACCTGTTCCTTTTATCCCCCTGCTGGGGTATCGCCTGTCCATCAAACTTCAAACAGTTCAGGTTTAAAGCAACCGGTCTCTGACAATACTCGGAACTGTGTCTCCTTTCGGTAATCTCTCTCGTCTCCCATTAACATTTCTGAATGTTCCCCCATTGTCTTTCTCTTATCTCTCTTATCGGCATCAATCTTCTGATAACTTGGTCACACCCCTACCCTTCAAAGGATTTTTACCGAGGTAAAAATTATAGGCATGAATACATTATTAGATACATACAAGTATACATTGGTCATCAGCTATTTGGCTAATACAGAGAACTTTAGTTTGTCAACACCTTGACAGACAGTCAGCAATCACATTTTCCGTTCCTTTTATATGTTTTATTTTAGTAATCCTCTAAGACCAGGCTCCAACTTAGCAAACTTCATAGTGGCCAAAAATACTAATGGGTTCTGATCAGTGTAACTTCTCAGTGGTTTTCGTCCCGGACCAAGATAACAAGGGTCGTCCCACAACTTAGCATTCTTCGGCAAGAGCTTAGTAAGAAGGTGGGTAATATCCGCAAAGTTCTTGCAAAACTTCCTATCTCCAAGAACCTTCTCAGGGCTCTCTGGTCTGTTGGGGTTGGGACGTCGGAGATAACCCGCACCTTAACTTGCATCGGTGCCAGCTGCCCCTGTTTTACCACAAATCCCAGATAAGTGATTTTCGCGTGGCCGAATTCACTTTTTGTGAGGTTCACTGTCAGGCTGGCTATAGACAGCTGTTTCAACAGTTTCTCTACTGCCACAATGTGCTCTTCCTATGTGTCACTCCAGACCACTACATCGCCAGTATTCTTTAGCCCTTTTGTCACTGAATTAATCATTCTATAGGGGTGTTGCTCACTAGGCTGACCTGATGTGACAACAACTCCATATCCCAGATCTTTGCATCGCCTCGGGACATCTGGACCTACGTCTGTGTGCCGTATAATTAGCTCTCTTAACGGGTCGCTTTGTTCTGGGATTAAGTGAGAGAACTCATCAGCAAAGTTGGTCAACACAATAGAGTTCTCCCATCTGGTCAGCACAGCACTTATCTTTTCAAAATGGGTCCTCCCCTTATCAGGTGGCACCCTAGCCTCATTAATTTTCATGATATCACCAGCTAGATCTGTTTTCTGATCGTGGTGAGCTTTTAACATGTTAATAGCCTCTAACTGTGTTAACTCACGTCTACAATAGTCAATAACATCCTTCCTCCTGTGCAGCCAGTAAAACTCTTTCATGATTCCGCCAACTGTTTTCCTCCCCCCAAAATGTCCACCGAGGGGTATCTTGTGGGCCAGGTTAAGAGTCACATCCCCATAAATTTCTGGCACCATCCCCCATTCCTCATCTGCAGGCACGGTACTTGGTCTCCCTTTCTTCCTTAGCACTCCCTCCCCCACACAATAGCCTACTGGCTCCCTTTCTAATTCTGCTTCAGAGAGAGCTGTCTCCGCCGAAACCATCAGCTCCTGCGCCTGTACAAATTCCTTCCTGGCTAATGCTAAGTCTGCCTCAGCTCCCTCATTTCCTCCTGTTTCACTACGCTCCTTCTTTTCACTTTCTAACCCCCCCCTCCCCCCCGGTAAAAGGCTGGTAGAAACGTCTCAGCCAATTCTATAGTTACTTTGGCAGCCTTTCTGGACACACGCCGAGTCACTGTGCAAACGGGATAAACCTGTGAGTCCATGGGCGGGTCCTCAATCCTGGCAGGCTGGCTTGTCAGTTTTACTGCTGAGAACACATTTCCGCCGGCGAGGCCATTACCAAGTAAGACCTCCACGTCTTTCATCGGTAGTTTGGGCCTCACCCCGATCGTGACTGGTCCAGAGACCAAGTCGCTTTTTAGGTGTATCTGGTGCAAGTCCCTATTGCTTCAGTCCCTTTCCCAATGCCTTTTATGACCCTGACCTCCCCAGCCTGGGTCTCTGAACTAAAGTCTAACACAATCTTTAATATCAATGACTGACAAGCTCCAGTGTCTCTCCAGATCCGTACTGGAACTGGGTTTAACCCCTCCTTCACCGACACCCATCCAGCTGAGATAAACCTCTCGCGCCCTTCCTGAACTTTGTCAGACCTCTTATCTCCTAGCGGTTTGCTTACCAGCTCAATACAGCCAGTCGGAACCACCGTTTTCCCTTTTCCTGTCTCCTTCTTTGGGGCAAAGCACCTGGACGCAAAGTGTCCGACTTTCCCCAATTATAACAAACGACCCCAGGAGGATTCCTACCAAACTGCTCCCGGTCTACCTTATCCTTCTCAATAGTCCCCGGCTTACTTTCTGACTTTTCTGGCGGACTCTCCCCGCCGTCCTGACAACCCTTCTGGTAGCCTTTACTCGGGGCAAACTTCATTTTATGTGTCAACGCGTACTCATCCGCTAACTTAGCAGTTGCGCCTAAAGTGTCTGCCTCTTTCCCATCTAGGTAGGGTTTCATACCTTCAGGGACACAACCTTTAAACTGCTCAATCAGGATTAGCTGTAGCACTCTGTCATAATCCCCATTGACCCCTTTTGAGACGCACCAACGCTCACAATATGTCTGCAGCTCATGGGCAAACTCTAGATACGTGCGGTCCCACTGCTTCCTCGCATTCCGGAACCTCTGCCGGTATGCCTCCGGGACCAACTCATAAATCCTGAGGATGGCCTCTTTCATCACCTCATACCTCTGGGCATCTTCTGCGGACAAAGCCGAGTAAGCTTGTTGGGTTTTTCCTTTAAGTGCACTCTGAAGCAAAACAACCCACTTATCCCTCGGCCAGTCCTGACTTACAGCAACTTTTTCAAAATGGAGAAAGTACCGATGAACATCGGTCTCGTCAAATGGGGGGACCAGCCTAACCTCCTGGGTCGCCCTGAACCCTCCACCTTGGTTCAGCATGGGCCCCAGTGCTGCCGTCATCTTTATCCTCTCCAGCTCGAATTCCCTTTCCCTCTGTTTCTCTTCTTGCTCCAACTGTTTGTCCCTCTCTCTCTCTTGCCGTACCCGGAACTCGTGCTCGAGTCTCAATTTTTCAAGCTGCACCTGTACCACATCTCCACCAGGTTTTCCCATAGATATCACCTCCAGCTCCCCTTGGGGAAACACACCTTTAGACACATAATGCTCTATGATAGCTCTGTGCATCTCCTCTCTCCTCATTGTCGACTTCCCCTTAAAAAGATTCAACCGTTTGGCCACAGCTGCCAATTCCACTTTCCTGGCATCCTCTAATGCCTCCAAGGTCGGCGCCTTTAGAAATTCCTCAATCTCCATTTCTGCTGTTTGCCTTTTCTTTCTTTCGGGAGTTTTAACCCAATCAATTTACCCTGTCCCAAATTTAGCGTTCAAAATCCTGGACGAGAACCCCACTTATGTTACGTACCCCATAACTGGATTGCCAAACCAGCAGAAATGGACCACTTTGTTGGAGTCTGGATTACTGGAACTAAGAAAGCTTTATTAAAGAAATAAATTACACAGTACTCCAATAGTAATGATATAAATGCAACAGGTTAGCAATGAATAAACACACATGTACACAGAACTAGGATAATAGGATCAATGAAGCTCTATCGCAGTCTAGGGGTAAAACGATCAATCACAAGTGACACAGAGTTCAGTTCAGTTTCAGTTCGCAGTAATCGCTGTTAGCAATGAGACAAAAATTGCTGAGGTAAATGTTACTGAAGATATTGAGAAAAGGGTTGCTTCTGGACTTTTGAATAAAGTACTTGTGAAGGTTGGATTGGCTACACGACCTTTGACCCTGCTTGCAGGACAAAGGCCTGCTGAGAAAGTATGCACCACTCTGTTGAATTTTGTTTTGACATTTGGAGGTAAACACCTTCAAGGTTATGATGTTATTCAAGTTTGGGGTGTGGAGAGACAAATCTTGAAGTGTTGTTGTGACCAGGAGGGACTATTGGTAGATGTTGGTATGGAGACAGGTCAGAAGAAACTTCGTAAGAATAAGATAATTGGATTGTTTGGCCTCTTCCACAATATACACATGGTAGTTCTAAGTCTGGTGATGGTGCTAAGTTTAGTAACCAATGGGGAGAGAGAGAGAGAGAGCGAATGCTGATATTCAAATTGGATTCAACAGACCGACCTTTGTTCTTCGCAGTTAGCTATCAGCGCGAGCCCTTTTTAATGTCTTCTGAGGTCACCGACTGTGACCCCTCCATTCCAGATACAATCGTTCTTCTGCGGTGAACCCGGCACCCAGGCAAGGGTGGACACACACACCAGGTTCCCGCCGACCGTACCTTCTCACCCTGTGCGTCTATGGTTGGTCCCGCGACCAGACCTCCAAAAGTCTCACCAACTTGTGGGGGCACACCGCTTTTCCAGGGTCTCGTTATCTCGTGATCTCGTGGTGTCCCTTGCCTTAGCGAACCTGTTCCTTTTATCCCCCTGCTGGGGTATTGCCTGTCCATCAAACTTCAAACAGTTCAGGTTCAAAGCAACCGGTCTGACAATACTCAGAACTGTGTCTCCTTTCGATAATCTCTCTCGTCTCCCATTAACATTTCTGAATGTTCCCCCATTGTCTTTCTCTTATCTCTCTTATCGGTATCAATCTTCTGATAACTTGGTCACACTAGCCACACAGTCAATGGTATATAGAGAGTAGAGCAGTGGGCTAAGCACACACCCCAGAGGTGCGCCAGTGTTGATTGTCAGCGAAGAGGATATGTTGTCACCAATCCGTACAGACTGTGGTCTTCCAGTTAGGAAGTCGAGGATCCAATTGCAGAGGGAGGTACAGAGGCCCAAGTTCTGCAACTTATCAATTGGGATTGTGGGAATGATGGTATTAAATGCTGAGCTATAGTCGATGAACAGCATCCTGACGTAGGTGTCTGTGTCATCCAGGTGGTCTAAAGCCGTCTGAAGAGCCATTGAGATTGCATCTGCCGTTGAGCTATTGTGACGATAGGTAAATTGCAATGGGTCCAGGTCCTTGCTGAGGATCTGTACTGCTTCAGGGAGCCATGTACCTTTTTCATTTTGGGGGACTGTATATATGTACCGCGTGCTTCTTTTACTTTAGCAGCCAGTTGCCTGTACTGCTCTAGTGGACTCTGTACGTGTACCACTTTAGGGAACCATGTAACTGTATTGCTTTAGCAGACTGTGCACCTGCAGGAACTTTGGAAACCCACGTGCCTGTTTCACTTTAGGAGCTAGTTGCCTGTACTGCTTTAGCGGACCGTCCGCCTGTTCCGCTTTCGGGAGCCACCTGCCTGTACCCAGTTAGAATGATCTTCACAGCACATCCGTAGAAATTAGCAAGTGTCCTTGATAACATACCAAATCTCCTCAAGCTCCCAGTGAAACACAGCCACTGTCGTGCCTTCTTTGTAGTTGCTGTATGTGGGGCTCAGGGTAGATTTTGGGGATGTTGACACCCAGGAACTTGAAACTACCCACTGTTTCCAATTCTGATCCCTTGTTGAGGACTAGTGTGTCCTCTCTGAACTGATTCTACCTGAAGGATTAAATCCCATCTGTCTGCACCATGCTCTGTATAATCATCTGCTTCTTGCACACTCCCATCGTATCTACCTCCTTCACCACCCCCTGGCAGTACATTCCAGATACCCTCCACTCTCTGCGTAAGTAGACAACTTGTCCTGCCCATCTCTTTAAACATCATCCCCACCCCCTCCGATATTGGACATTTCCTGTCAGGATGCTGAAGCAGGGACCCAATCGCAGGCCAAGTATTGTGAGCACTGTGATATTAATTGAGTAGCAAATCCAGAGGGGAAACAAAGTTGGTGTCAAAGTTCAGGCAGAGATCAAAACATCCAGAGAAATCCAAAAACCAGAATCGGGAAACAGGCAGAGTCGATATTCAGACAGACAGAGTTCAGGTGCGAATGCTGGAAAGCCTTAGGAAAATTCATTGGCACAATCTGACAATGAACAGGTGAAACACAGGACTGAAATACATTGAGCAATAAACAGAGAGGCAGATGATAGGTGGAGCACAATGAGACAGAAGTGGCAGCAAAACAGGTAATAATGAGAAACAGGTGAGAGACGGGGTACTCAGTAATACAGGGGCTGGAGTAGAGCAGGATTGGGAACAGGAGCACATGGGGCATGAAAACAAACAAGAGCACATGGCCATACAAACCCACAGACTGACGGCTAGGGAGAAAAACACACAAAAAAGACAGAGTTCAACTGGAGGTACTGACAATTTGCACACTGGGAGAAAATTTCTGATTGTCTATGTCTCTCATGAAGTTGAGTTTGTGGTAAGGAAGACAAATGTAATCATAGCATTCATTTCAAGAGGACTAGAATATAGCATCTAATGGCGACCTCATTGCTTGCGTCTTTGGAAGCAGCTCTATTTCTATCTTTAATATCTCTATTTTTCTCTTTCAGGGTTCTTTTGAAGACCTTGACCCGGAGTTACATTCTGACTTTTGTTCTTTACGGGAATGGGACCCACTCTCAGGGGTTACCGACTGGCCGTTATTCGATATGCCAAGGATGCAGCCGAAGAGATTTGCTCGCCTTCAGGGTTCTGGGATCTCATGGCTCTGGAGACAGGTGGTGTCTCTGCAGGAATCCAGTGTGTTGTGGGAGACAGAAGATCAAAAGCAGCAAGCTGGCTGCTGGTTGTGTGCCCAGAGACACGAGTTCTTTGGGCACAGAGCTCGGAAAATGCAACACAACAGACTTTTAACATCTTTAATTAATGAGGTTCTAATATTTAACCGTCTTTCATTCTTTGGGGCACTCTTCTGTTTTTGTGGATTGTGACAGGATCCTGAATTATCCCTGTGAATTGTGCTTTTAAAAGAGAGAGAGAGAAAAAGAAAGAGAGAGAGAGGTGAAGACTGCTCACAATTTGTTTGGGATTTCTGCAAGGACACTGGCGGCTTCTGAGTTCCTACAGAGAGAGAAGGGAGGAGCTACTTGATGGACAGCTGGTGTTCAGCACAACAGTATTTAACCAGCGTAGTTGTTTGTTTCACAGGGGGACACGCAGACGCACAAGGGTGTGGTGAAGTTACCACTATCTAGTTCAGGTGCTCTGAGTGTGGGACTGAGGGTCGATTCTGAGAGATCGATCCGTGATTATTGGTGCGTGAAAGAGCGATGCTGTGGAGTCTACCAGTATGTCTAAATCTCGCCTGGGTTTGTAGACTATCACTTGAAGACGGTGCTCTTAAGTTGGTCAAGTTTGGCTAACTTGGAAGTTTCAGAGGACAAAGGGAAAATTGACGGCATCAGCTCACCTGAAGAACCAAACACCTCTCTCTCTCTCTATCACTACTCAATTCAATACCACAAACTCAACTGAACTTTACTCATCATCGTAAGACTGTATCCATTTACCCCTAGACTTGAAGAAGCTTGGTTTTTATATTTCCACACTTATATATATAATCATTGTTAATCTATTTGATTTATCTGGCTTATATTACTGTTTTGCGTAGTTACTAATAAAATAACATTAGTTAATAGCTACACCGGACTCCAAAGTGTTTTCCATTGCTGCTGGTTCTTTAACCCGTCACAGGGTACGTGACAAAATTGGGGCCTGCGTCCGCGATATGAACAAATTGGTGGGAGCCATTCTACAAATTGTGTGGGGGCTTGTTTGAATTGATTGGGGAAAATCCCATTTGATTTGGTTGTGTGGAATATCAGCAGAAATGGAGTTTGAGGTTAATAAGTTTGTGGCAGAACCAACGCCTGAGGCATTGGATGATGTTAAGAGGGAGATGTTGTTGGTAATTGATCATAAGTTAAAGGTTAAGGTGGCTACTAGAAAGAAGAGGGCTCAGATGCAGACATTAATAGCACAGCATTATGTGTCCAAAGGAACATTTGAGGAGGAGGTGTTGGAAATGTTTGCTGAAGGTAAAGTACTTACTGAGGCTGAGGCTCAGTCCTCTTTTATTGTCATTTAGTAATGCATGCATTAAGAAATGATGCAATATTTCCTCTGGTGTGATATCACAAAACACAGGACAGACCAAGACTGAAAAAAACAAACAAAACCACATAATTATAACATATAGTTACAACAGTGCAACAATACCATAACTTGATGAAGAAGTCCATGAGCACAGTAAAAAGTTCAAAGTCTCTCAAATGTCCCATACCTCATGCAGAGAAAAACTCTCCCTGCCATACCCGACCACGATCCGACTCCGAGTCATCCGAAAACTTCGAGCTCTGATCAGCTCTCCGACACCGAGTGCTGAGTGCCATCTCTATCTGAACGATTCGACCTCCATCTTGGTCACCAACAATAGGCAAAGCCGGGGATTTTGAGGCCTTCCCTCGGAAAGATTCCCGATCGCGCAGTAATAACAGCAGCGAACTGGCATTTCAGGAATTTTTCCAGATGTTCCTCTATGCTTTCACGTCCATCTCCATCAAATCAGAATTGTCCACGGCCCCTATTTAACGGATACAATATCATTTTTCACCAGAGTGTTGTGCACGCACAGCGCGCTGCTCTCTCTCTCCTCCCGCCATTATGGATTATGAATTGCGGTTAAAACATCTCGAGGCTGATGAAGCAGAAAGGCAGAGGGCCCATGAGGCTAGAGAGGCAGACAAACAGAGAGAGGAGGCAGAAAGACTGAGACAGTTCGAGAGGGAGATGTGGCAGCTGGGAGGTCCAGTGTGGAACCCTGCTGATTTTTACAGCTCGAAAGAGCTTGTGTTGATTGATGAATTTAAAAGTTGGATTCCTGATGGTGTAAGGGCATATTTAAATGAAGAGGATGCCGCCACCCTGCAGGGGACTGCTAAGACAGCAGACGAGTTTGTTTTAACCCACGAGGTTGAGTTTACTCCAGATGAGAGTTTCCCAGAGAGTAGCTGGGAAGATCAGGGTAACCTTGAATTTGAAACTGGGACAAATGATGAAAGCCCAGAAGAGGCAGCTGTCCCGATTGCCTGTGTTCAGGTTGTTGAAGTACCTGTGGATTCACAGGGTACCGAACCTTGTGTTGAAACTCAGTTAAGTTCTGAGGTGTCTGACTCGGTTGACAAGGAATGTAGTCCTTTTGTGTCAGATGGTCTTGGTTCAGTGAATAAGGGGTTAACCTTGGTACCAGTGGAAATTGAGGATTCTCAGTCACTTGTGTTGGACAGTGTTCTAAAAGTCACTGATGAGATGAAAATTGACAAAGTACATGTTACTGAAGATATTGAGGAACGTGTGGTGTCTGGACTTTTGAATAAAGTACCTGAGGAGGTTGGATTGGTTTTGTGACCTTTGACCCTGCTTGCAGGACAAGGGCCTACTAAAGAAGTATGTGGCACTCCGTTGAATCTTGTTTTAACATTTGGATGTAAACACCTTCAAGGTTATGGAGTTGCTTTTCACAATGATGTTGCGAAGAAGGATTGTTTTGGTTTTGAAAAGCCATTTGTAGAGATTACTGTAGAGACAGTACGAGATAAAGGTTGTAGGAATCAAATAAATGGAGTGTTTGGGACCTTCCATAATATACACATGGTTTTTGTAAGTCTGGTGATAGTGCTGAGTTCAGTAAACAATGGGGGGAGGTCGACACCTCTCCAAGGTGACGTTTATCCAGCAGTTCAACTAACGAGCAAGTTTGCTGCTGTTAATGACTCACACAGAGAGACTGATGTTTACCCTGCCTGTGTAGTGACTCGAAGCATGTCTCGCAAGTCTGCTGAGGCCCATGATGATTTATCAGAGACTTTTCTACCTTCCCTATTCCAACAGGTCTTCGAGGGTAGTAAGGCTAAAGAGAGAGACTTGTCCTTATCAAGTAAGGAATTTATAGAGGAACAAAATAAAGATCCTGAAATTGTGGCTTTAAAAGAGACAGCTCTCTCTGAGGATGGAATTCAGAATGAGTCAGTGGGATATTACCTTAAAGATGGGGTGTTGATGAGGAAGTGGAGACCCCCTACGGTGCCTGCCAGTGAAGATTGGGCTATTGTGCACCAGGTAGAGGTTCCAAACGTTTAGAGGGCTGAAATTTTAAACCTGGCCCGCAAGATGCCTTTAGGTAGACATTTTGGAGTAAAGAAGACAGGGCACAGGATTATGAAAGACTTTTATTGGCCTAACATGAGGAAGGATATTCTGAATTTTTGCAGGACTTGCCATACCTGTCAGGTTGAGGGGAAACCTAATCAGGTTATTCAAGTAGCAACACTTAAATCAATGCCTTTTTCTGGGGTCATAGTGGATTTTATTGGCCCATTGCCAAAGACTGCAGCTGGTCATCAGTATGTGTTAACTGTGATGTGTGCTGTGTCTAGGTTCCCTAAAGCAGTGCCTCTCAGAAACAACCACGCAAAGACTGTGGTAAAAGCACTCAGTAAGTTTTTCACACTGGTAGCTCTGCCCAAAGAAATTCAATCTGACCAGAGTAGTAACTTTACTTCGAGAATATTCCAGGGGATAGTTGGATAATTGGGAGCTAAGCACATTGTGTCATCTGCATATCACCCAGAGTCCGAGGGAGCCTTGGAGCAGTTCCACTCCACTCTTAAGACCATGATTAAACCATATTGTGTGGAAAATGGAAAAAACTGTGATGAGGGGGTTCCCGTACTCTTATTTGTTGGAGATACGATTCAAAAATCATTGGAGTGTAGTCTGTTTGAGCTTGTTTTCGGTCACAGGCCCAGAGGACCTTTGACCTTGCTCAGAGAGCAGTGGTCTGATCTGAAAATATGTGTCAGTGTGCTGGATTATGTTTTGAAATTTCGAGAAAGGCTTAAAAAGGCTTATGACCTTGCAAAGCAGAATTTGCAGAACGTTCAAAGTAAAATGGAATATTGGTTTGATAGGATAGCACCTGTGAGTACTGTTATGAAAACAAATGGAGTCATGAAGGCTGGTAATCAGATATCAGATAATTTTAAGCAGCTGAATATAGTATCAACAAGATTTCAGAATTCCATTGTTTTGAAAAATATTACTGACAAGGTCCATCAGTTGGAGCCTGCACAGCAAAAACAATTGAAAGAATTAATTAGCAAGTATAAATATTTATTCTCTGACATACCAAGAGGGTGCACAGCTGCAGTGTATGACGTCATTGTAGGCTCAACCAAGCCAATCAAAGAGCATCCTTACAGAATTAATTTAGAGGAAAGTAAAATGGTTGAACAAGAAATTGGAAACAAGAAAGAACAAGGAAAGAGAGTGGATGACTGTATTGATAGAGTGGGGAAGGCTAAATACCTCACCAAGATTGACCTGTTAAAAGGATATTGGGGTGTTCCTTTGTCAGAGAGGGCTAGAGAAATATCTACATTTGTGACACCATCTGGACTGTATGAGTACAATGTTTTACCCTTCGGGATGAAAAATGCTCCAGGGACATTTCAAAAGATGATGAATTCAGTAATTCAGGGTTTAGAGAATACAGGGGCTTATATTGATGATTTAGTGGTCTGGAATGACATGTGGGAAGAACGTATTGCAGCAGTAGAAAAACTATTTTACAGGCTTTCCAAGGCATGAACCTCGATAAGAGTGAAATTGGTCATGCCACAGTTACATATCTGGGTTATGCAGCAGGCCAAGGCCAACTGGCTCCTGTACAGGACAAGGTTCAAGCTATTGCTGAGGTTCCCGTTCCAACTGGCAAGAAAGCTTTGAGAATGTTTTTAGTAATGGTTGAGTATTATCGTAAGTTTTGTAAGAACTTCGCTGATATCGCTCTCCCCCTAACAAAACTCCTCCGGAAGAGTGAAAGATTTCTATGGAGTGACCTTTGCCAGGAGGAGTTTGAATGCCTGAAAACCATTCTGTGTTATCATCCAGTGCTCAAAGCACCTGATTTTTCAAAACCATTCTCTATAGCGACAGACGCCAGTGACGAAGCTGCTGGGGCAGTACTGTTTCAGAAGGGCGAGAATGACATTGAACATTCTGTAGCGTATTTCTCAAAGAAATTTAATGTGCACCAGAAAAATTATTCCACTGTTGAAAAGGAGTTGCTATCACTTATAGTGGCTTTACAATATTTTGAAGTGTATGTTTGTTCTGCCCAGAAACCACTTGTGGTTTACACAGATCATAATCCATTAGTGTTTCCAAGTAAGATGAAGGATAAGAATAGAAGATTATTAAACTGGAGTCTGATCTTGCAAGAATATGACCTAAAAATCAAACATGTGAAAGGTACTGACAATATTATAGCTGATTGTTTATCTAGGTGTTAAGTTAGAAGATGTAAACGTTTTGCTCTGTTATCTGATGATTCTACATCTATTGTTTTAAACTTTGTAATTTACAGGTAAACTAAAAATTTTGCCTACATCAAATTTTTTCCTAAAAGGAAGGGAATGTGACAGGATCCTGAATTATCCCCGTGAACTGTGCTTTTAAAAGAGAGAGAGAGAGAGAAAGAGAGAACTTACCAGTATTCGGTTCAGGTGCCCCGAGTGTGGGACTGAGGATCGATTCTGAGAGATCGAGCTGTGATTATTGGTGTGTGAAAGAGCGATGCTGTGGAGTCTACCAGTGTGTCTAACCCTCGCCTGGGTTGGTAGACTAATACTTGGAGATGGTGCTCTTAAGTTGGTCAAGTTTGGCTAACACGGAATTTTCGGAGGACAACGGGAAGATTGACGGCATCAGCTCACCTGAAGAGCTAAACACCTCTCTCGCTCTCCATCACTACTCGACTCAATACCACGAACTGAACTGAACTTTACTCATCATCGTAAGACTGTATCCTTTACCCCTAGACTTGAAGAAGCTTGGTTTTTATATTTCCACACTTACATATATAATCATTGTTAACCTATTTAATTTATCTGAAACTTATTACTCTATTGCGCAGTTACTAATAAAATAGCATTAGTTAATAGCAATACTGGACTCCAAAGTGTTTTCCATTTCTGCTGGTTCTTTAACCCGTCACGGGGTACGTGACAGGATGTTTGGGAAGAAAAATCATTTCAGGATGTATATTGTATACATTTCTCTGACATTAAATGTGCCTTTCAAACCTTTGAAAACAAAAGTAAGAAAGTAATGCCGAGGCTCTATAGGGTATTGGTCAGACTACACAGAGTATTATGTGCAGTTTTGGGCTGCTTAGATTAGATAGAAAGATAGACACTTTATTGATCCCAAAGCAAATTACAGTGTCATTGTAGCATTACAAGTGCGCAGATATACAAATATTAAAAGAGAAGTGATAAAGAATGAAGAGTAAGTTTTCTCAAACAGTCTGACAGGAGGGGTCATCATTTCCCCGGCTACAGGTTGACTCATTGTAGAGCCTATGGCTGAGGGTGAGAATGACCTCATGTAGAGCTCTTTGGAGCAGCACAGTTGTCTTAGTCTGTTACTCAAAGTGCTCCTCTGTTCAGCCAAGGTGGCATGCAGAGGGTGAGAAACATTGCCCAGAATTGCCAGGATTTTCCGTAGGGTCCTTTGTTCTTCCACGGCCCCCAGTGAGTCCAGTTTGACTCCTATAAGAGCCAGCCTTTCCAATCAGTTTACTGAGCCTGGTGGCATTATCTGTGTTGATGCCATTGCCCTGGCACACCACCACATAGAAGATGGTACTGGTGACAACAGACTGGTAGGATATGTGAAGTAGAGGCCTGTAAACTCTAAAGGATCTCAGTCTCCTCAGGAAGTAGAGGTGACTCTGGCCCTTCTTGTACACAGTCTCTGTGTTGGTGCTCCACTCGAGTCTGTCATCCAGGTGCACCTCCAGGTAAGTGTAGGTCCTCACCGCATCCACATCCTCACCATCAGTAGTAACAGGGAGCAGTGCAGGCTTTCGAGGCCTCGATGGCCTCTGGAGATCACTTCTTCACTGTCTTGGTGGTAGCTAGCTTGTCTAAGAAAGGTTGTACCGGCGTTGGAAAGAGTCCAGAGGAGGTTCCCAAGAATGATTCTGGAATAAAATGGTCATCATATGAAGAGCATTCGATGGTTCTGGACTTGTACTCACTGGACTTCAGAGGAAGGAATGGGGTTCTCATTGAAACTTATTGAATACTGAAAGGTTTGAAAGGGCCTTTAACAAGATGACCACTTAGCACGGTTTTTACAGGAAAGGTACTGGCATGGATAGAGCATTGCCTGACTGGCAGGAGGCAAAAGGTGGGAATGAAGGGAGCCGTTTCGGGTTGGCTGCTGGTGACTAATGGTGCTGCACAGGGGTCTGTGTAGGGACTGATTCTTTTTATGTTGTATGTCAATGATTTGGACGATGGAATTCATGGCCAGCTTCGTGAACAATATGAAAATAGCTGGGGGGACAGATAGTTTAGAGAAAGCAGGAAGGCCGCAGAGTACTGAGACAGATTAGGAGAATGGGCAAAGAAGTGTCAATGTCAGGAAACGTGTGGCCATGCACTTTGGCAGAAGGAATAAAAGTGTCGACTATTTTCTAAATGGAGAGAAAATACAAAAACCTGAAGGTGCAAGAGGACTTGGGAGATTTTTGTGCAGGATTCCCAAAAAGTTAACTTGCAGGTTGAGTCTGTGGTGAGGAAGGCAAATGCCATGTTAGCATTCATTTCAAGAGGACTAGAATATAAAAACAAAGAGGTAATGTTGAGGCTTTATAAAGCACTGGCGAGGCCTCACTTGGAGTATTGTAAGCTGTTTTGGGAGCTTCTTTGAAACTTACTGAACGTTTATAGAGTGGATGTGGAGAGGATGGTTCCTGTAGTGGGGGAGTCTAGGACCAGAGGGCACAGATAGAGTGGACGTGGAGAGGATGTTTCCTATAGTGGGGAGTCTAGGACCAGAGGACACAGATAGAGTGGATGTGGAGGGGATGTTTCCTATAGTGGGGGAGTCTAGGACCAGAGGACACAGATAGAGTGGATGTGGGGAGGATGTTTCCTATAGTGGGGAGTCTAGGACCAGAGGACACAGATAGAGTGGATGTGGAGAGGATGTTTCCTATAGTGGGGGAGTCTGGGACCAGAAGACACAGATAAAGTGAATGTGGAGAGGATGGTTCCTATAGTGGGGGAGTCTAGGACCACAGGACACAGATAGAGTGAATGTGGAGAGGATGTTTCCTGTTGTGTGGGTGTCTAGGACCAGAGGACACAGATAGAGTGGATGTGGAGAGGATGGTTCCTATATTGGGTGAGTCTAGGACCAGAGGACACAGATAGAGTGGATGTGGAGAGGATGTTTCCTATAGTGGGGGAGTCTAGGACCAGAGGACACAGATAGAGTGGATGTGGAGAGGATGGTTCCTATAGTGGGGGAGTCTAGGACCAGAGGACACAGATAGAGTGGATGTGGGGAGGATGTTTCCTATAGTGGGGAGTCTAGGACCAGAGGGCACAGATAGAGTGGATGTGGAGGGGATGTTTCCTATAGTGGGGGAGTCTAGGACCAGAGGACACAGATAGAGTGGATGTGGGGAGGATGTTTCCTATAGTGGGGAGTCTAGGACCAGAGGACACAGATAGAGTGGATGTGGAGAGGATGTTTCCTATAGTGGGGGAGTCTGGGACCAGAGGACACAGATAAAGTGGATGTGGAGAGGATGGTTCCTATAGTGGGGGAGTCTAGGACCACAGGACACAGATAGAGTGAATGTGGAGAGGATGTTTCCTGTTGTGTGGGTGTCTAGGACCAGAGGACACAGATAGAGTGGATGTGGAGAGGATGTTTCCCATAGTGGGGGAGTCTAGGACCAGAGGACACAGATAGAGTGGATGTGGAGAGGATGTTTCCTATAGTGGGGGAGTCTAGGACCAGAGGACACAGATAGAGTGGATGTGGCGAGGATGTTTCCGATAGTGGGGGAGTCTAGGACCAGGGGACACAGCCTCAGGATAGAGAGACTTCCATTTAGAACAGAGATGAGGAAATAATTCTTTAGCCAGAGGGTAGTGAATCTGTGGATTTGATTGCCACAGACGGCTGTCGAGGCCAAGTCATTGTGTACATTTAAAGCAGATGTTGATAGGTTACTGATTATTCAGGGCATTAAAGGTTACAGAAAGAAGGCAGAAGAATGGGGTTGAGAGGGATAATAAATCAGCCATGATGGAATGGCAGAACAGACTTGATGGGCTGAATGGCCCACTTCTGCACCTTGGTTTTATGCCCCTTAAGGTGTTATAATTTTATGAACCTCGATCAGATCTGCCCCTCAGTGTCTGCTGCTCCTGAGAAAACAACCCAAGTTTGTCCAACGCCACCTTACAGATCATGCCCTCGAATCCAGGAGGCATCCTGGTGAACCTCTTGTGCACCCTCTCCAAAGCCCCCACATTCTCCCAGGACTGTGTGCGATACTCCAAGTGCGCTCTGACCATGGTTTAATGCAACTGCAACGTGACTTCCTGAGCCTGATACTGCTTAACGCCTTCTGTACCAGCTAACCTACCTGCGTGGTTACTAAAGACCAGTACAGCGGAAACACTGGAGATTCTGCAGATGCTGGAAATTCAGAGTAATGCACGCAAAACGCTGGAAGAACTCAGCAGGTCAGGCAGCATCTGCAGAAATGAATGAACAGCCAAAGTTTCAGGGCAGGACCTTTCATCCGGACCCGAAGATCTGTACCTCTGAATGGCTGAACCTCACTTTGTTATGGGCCCCCAGATCCTAAGAACTTTCTACAGGAGCACAATTGAGAGCATCCTGACTGGCTGCATCACTGCCTGGTACGGGAACTGTACCTCCCTCAATCGCAGGACTCTGCAGAGAGTGGTGCGGACAGCCCAGCTCATCCGTAGTTGTGAACTTCACACGATTCAGGACATTTACAGAGACAGGTGCATAAAAAACAGCTTGAAGAATCATTGGGGACCCGAGTAACCTCAACCACAAACTGTTCCAGCTGCTACCATCTGGGAAACGGTACCACAGCATAAAAGTCCAGGACCAACAGGCTCCAGGACAGCTTCTTCCACCAGGGCATTGCACTGATTAATTCATGCTGATACAGATATACTTCTGTGTTAGATTGACTGCCCTATTGTACATACTATTTATTATAAATTGCACATTGCACACTTAGACGGAGACGTACTCCAAAGATTTTTACTCCTCCTGTATGTGAAGTAATAAAGCCAATTCAATTCCACCGTTCCAGTCCAATTACACCCCCAACATCTGCTCCACAGCGGGACAAATTGCATAGGGACGTCCCATCCACAAAACGCAGGGCAATCGCAGCAAAGTAAGTCCACCTATCCAGTCAGAGGTCATGTACTCCCTAATAACCTGACCCCATCCTTCTGCCACCCCGGTGCCCGATTTGGGTCCCTCCAGGGACCGGGGGAGCCCAGAGGTCATCGCCAGTGGGGGTCCGCACGCAGACCGAGGAGCTGGGCCCCGGAGTGGACATGAGAGTGACAGGGAGGGACAGGGGGTAAGGAGACACTCCGATGGTTGGCGGGGCCAGGCCTCACACAGAGGAAGGTTGAGGGGTGGGGGTTGTTGCAGGAGGTGCTCAGGGTCCAACCACTTCCAGCAGAGCGCCAGTGACCCCCTCCCTCCCTCTGCCCCCACAATCACAGGATATAACAAGAGGCTGAACAAACTTGGACCACTTTGGAATGGCTGAAGCTGAAGGGGAAATCAAATGGTTCCTCCCCCCCCTCGAGTTGAAGGAATTCCCCCCTCAAGTCTGGACAGAACTTCCCTCTATCCTGGCCCTCCCTCCTCCCTGTTCTAGATGCCCCCATTGGTGGTGGGGGGGAACGTGCGCTCTGCGTCTTCCCGCTTTCAGGACCACTCCCTCGGGACCTTGCCCCTTTCAACGAGGTCTCCTTATCAGCCCAGCTCGCTGCCCCTCCCCTCATCCGTCGGACTGCCGGAGCCAAGGGGCAGCCCCCACCCCGACCCAGTCGGGCACCCCTTCACCCCCCTCCCACGCCGTGGCAGGGCTGCGGCAGACCTCGGGGAAGGTGAAGCAACTGCCTTGTCACCACTGAGTACTGATCCGCAGCAGCTGTCTTCCTCTTTTGTCCCCTTGCACACACACACACACCGGGCTGGTAATCTGATCTGGCACAGGAAGTGGTGGTGGGGGTGGGGAGAGCTGAACCTCTGCTTCAGCTCAGAAATGAATTCATCCCGCCGACCAGGGTGCCCTCCTGACTGCAGAGAAGAGGGGCCCCTTTCAGCTCCGGTTGACAGTGAGGGAACGAAAGCCACAGAAACTACATCCAGGAAAGGGGCTCCCAGACAGGCATGCGGATGATCGAAAAATATGTTGGAGGGGAGGGTTAGATTGATCTTGGAGGTGGGCGTAACATTGTGAGCTGCAGGGCCTGTGATGGGCCGTACTGTCCATGTTCTGTGTTGTTAACGAGGGGGGCGCAGAGCCGAGCTGCATTCCAAGTGACGATGAACTCAAGCAGACGGAGGAGGTAGCGAGCCGAATGACATGACAGCAACCCTTTCCCACAGTGCCTGCTGAACAAAGGGTCTGCCCATCGGCTTCAGGAAGCGGGGGTGCAGGGTGCCTGCCCTGTCCATATCAGCTCGACGGGGTTGCCAGCTTCGGGGCGCGAGCAGGCAAATCACCATTGATCACTACAGCACAGAATCAGGCCCTTTGGCCCATCTAGTCCATGCTGAACTGCGGTTCTTCCTCCTCCCATTGACCTGCACCCGCGGCCACGGCCCTCCGTTCCCCTCCCATTCATGCACCTATGCAAACTTCTCTTGAACATTGAAATCAAACCCGCGTCCAGCAGACAGAGGCAGAGCGAGTCTACTGCACCGTTCCGTCATGGCCGATTTATTATCCCCCTCAACCCCATTCTCCTGTTCTTCTCCCTGTTCTAACCAAGAGTCTCTCAACCACGCCTTTAAATATACCCAACAACTTGGTCTCCACAGCCATCTGAATTCTACAAATTCACTACCCTCTGGCTAAAGAAATTCCTCCTCATCTCAATTCTAAATGGACACCCCTCTGTTCTGAGCTTGTGCCCGCTGGTCCTGGACTCCCCCAGTATCAGAACCATCTTCTCCGTGTCCATAGGCCTTTCAATATTCAATAGGTTTCAGTGAGACTCCACGCCCTCCCACTCATTCTTCTCTCAAACGCTACCTAAACATTAACCCTTTCGTTCCCAGAACCATTCCCGTGAACTTTACTGCATCCTTCCGACGTCACCACATCCTTTCTCAGATAAGAGGGCCAAAACTGCTCGCAATACTCCGTGTGATCTGACCAATGGCTTGTAAAGCCTCAGTATTGCATCCTTACTCTTATATTCTGGTCCTCTTGAAATGAATGCTAACATTACATGTGCCTTCCTCATCGCAGACTCAACCGACAAGTTAAATCTTCGGGAATCCCGCACGAGGACTCCAAAGTCCCTTTGCACCTCTGATTTTTGAATGTTCTCCTGATCTAGAAAGTTACCTAAATATGAGAGCATGACTGTGCACTTCCTGACACTCTGTTCCATTTGCCCCTTCTTTGTCCATTCTCTCAGTCTGTCCAAGTCCTTCTGCAGACACCTAGCTTCCTCAACCCTTAGTCCTGACGAAGGGTCTCGGCCCGAAACGTTGACTGTACCGCTTCCTAGAGATGCTGCCTGGCCTGCTGCGTTCACCAGCAACTTTGATGTGTGTTGCTTGAATTTCCAGCATCTGCAGATTTCCTCGTGTTTGCGTTCCTCAACACTACCTGCCGCTCCACCTCTCTTCGAAACATATGCAAACTTGGCTACAAATCCATCGATCACATCATCCAAACCATTCACATATAATGCGAAAAAAAGAGGTTCCAACACCCACCGCTGTGGAACACCACTAGTCACCAGCAGCCGACCAGGAAAGGCCTCTTCCTTTCTTTTCAAATCTTTTAATTATTATTATCCAAAATTAACAAGAGTACATTGAAGTAGGCAACACTTACAATGTTACAAGAGAAAAAAAACATTGTTTTAAAGATTGGAAAAAAATTTGGTGACAAAAAGAAAAGAAAAAGAAACCCTACTAAGCAAGAAAAAGTGAGAAAAAAAACTATTAGGTGTATAGGTGTTCAACCCCGGAGCCATGTGTCATACAAAAAGCTTCTAAAGATAAACATCAAACCACCAGCAAGAACAAAAAAAAACAAAAATTTACAATTAGATCGTGGAGGAAATCTATCAATTAACTCAAATGATGGTAATGAGCAATGAACCCCATCTTTCCTCAAAATCAGACATAGGTTCAAAAGTTCAACTTCTAATTTTCTCCAAACTAAGGCATAGCAACACTTGAGAGAACCATTGTGACAAAATGGGAGCTGATGTATCCTTCCACTTCAACAAAATGGCCCTCCTAGCTATCAATGTAACAAATGCAATAACATGTTGGTCAGACAAAGAGATACCGCAGATAATTTGAGGAGTTATTCCAAAAAGCACAATTAATTTGTTAGGTAGTAACTTAATTTTAAGTGCTTTAGAATTGTAGAAAAAACTGACTTCCAGAACTGTTCCAGTATAGAACAGGACCAAAACATGACAGATTGTCTAAAATGTTTCCTAATGTTGATAGTTATTGTGATAGAGACAGAAACTGAGACAGAAAAGGCCTCTTTCATCCCCACTCTTTACCTCCCACCAGTCAACCATTGCTTTATCCATGCTAATAACGTTCCTGTAATTCCACGGGCTCTTATCTTGCTCAGCAGCCTCATGTGTGGCACCTTGTCAAAGGGCTTCTGAAAATCCAAGTACACAACATCGATCGATTCTTCTTTGTCTATCTTGCTTGTTATTTCCTCACCAAGAACTCTGACAGATCTGTCAGGCAAGGTATTCCCTAAAGGAAACCATGCTGACTTAATCCTATTTTATCAAAGCCCTCCAAGTACCCCAAAACCACATCCCTTACTTTATACTTTATACCTTATTGTCACCAAACAATTGATACTAGAGTGTACAATCATCACAGTGATATTTGATTCTGCGCTTCATGTTCCCTGGATTACAAATCGATAGTAAATCATAAAAATTTAAATTATAAATCATAAATAGAAAATAGAAAAGGGAAAGTAAGGTAGTGCAAAAAAACCGAGAGGCAGGTCCGGATATTTGGAGGGTACGGCCCAGATCCGGGTCAGGATCCGTTCAGCTGTCGTATCACAGTTGGAAAGAAGCTGTTCCCAAATCTGGCCATATGAGTCTTCAAGCTCCTGAGCCTTTTCCCGGAGGGAAGAGGGACGAAAAGTGTGTTGGCTGGGCGGGTCGTGTGCTTGATTATCCTGGCAGCACGGCTCCGACAACGTGCGGTGTAAAGTGAGTCCATGGACGGAAGATTGGTTTGTGTGATGTGCTGGGCTGTGTTCACAATCTTCTGCAGCTTCTTTTGGTCTTGGACAGGACAACTTCCATACCAGGTTGTGATGCACCCTAGAAGAATGCTTTCTACAGTGCATCTATAAAAATTAGTGAGGGTTTTAGGGGACAGTCCAAATTTCTTTAGCTTTCTCAGGAAGTAAAGGTGCTGGTGGGCCTTCTTGGCAGTGAACTCTGCTTGGTTGGACCAAGTCAGGTCATTTGTGATATTGACCCCGAGGAACTTGAAACATTTGACCTGTTCCACTTGCGCACCGCCGATGTAAATTGGGTCGTGCGGTCCGCTACTCCTTCTGAAGTCAACAACCAATTCCTTCATCTTGCTGACGTTGAGGGATAGGTTATTGTCTTCACACCATGCCACCAGGTTCTTAATTTCCCCTCTGTACTCAAACTCATCATTACCCGAGATACGGCCGACAATTGTTGTGTCATCAGCAAACTTATATATTGAGTTTGATGGAAACTTGGCTACACAATTATGGGGGTACAGTGGGTACAGTAGGGGGCTGAGTACACAGCCTTGTGGGGCACTGGTGCTCAGAGTGATTGTTGAGGAGAGCTTGTCCCCTATTTTTACAGCCTGGGTCCTGTCTGTGACGAAGTTGAAGATCCAGCTGCAGAACTGAGTGCTAAGGCCCAGGTTCCAGAGCTTAGGAATCAGTTTATTTGGAATGATGGTATTAAAGGCAGAGCTGTAGTCAATGAAAAGGAGCCTTACGTACGCGTCTTTATTCTCCAGGTGTTCTAAGGAGGAATGTAGGGCCAGAGAGATGGCATCTGTCGTTGACCTGTTGGCTCTGGTAGGCAAATTGCAAAGCGTCGAGGTTGACCGGTAGGCTGTGGTTGATGTGTGTCATAACCAATCGCTTGAAGCACTTCATAGCAATTGATGTCAGAGCCACAGGTCGATAGTCATTCAGGCATGCCACCTTGCTCTTCTTCAGCACTGGGATTATCGTTGCATCCTTAATAATGGACTCCAACATCTTTCCAGCCATTGAGATCAGACCCTCTCCTTGGCTTTTATACATCAAAGTTGCTGGTGAACGCAGCAGGCCAGGCAGCATCTGTAGGAAGAGGTGTAGTCGACGTTTCAGGCCGAGACCCTTTGTCAGGACGAAGCATCTTCCTACAGATGCTGCCTGGCCTGCTGCGTTCACCAGCAACTTTGATGTGTGTTGCTTGAATTTCCAGCATCTGCAGAATTCCTGTTGTTTCCTTGGCTTTTATGCTGTCTTTTACTTCTCTTGTCAGCCACAGTTACGTCAGTCCACTTTTAAAGTACTTCTTCACCTTTGCAAGGTATCGACCCTGTGCCTTCTGACATGCCTCCAGAAATTCCATCCACTGGTTCTCTGCTTTCATCCCTGATCGTGTCCTCATCCAAACAGCTTTGGCCAGCTCCTCTTTTCTCCACCGTAATACTGGTACATCTGATTTTACTATCTCCCTCTCATATTGCAGGATGATTCTTTCATATTATGATCACTGACTCCTGAGGGTTCTTTTACCCTAAGCCCCCAATCAAATTTGGAACATCACACCCAATCCAGAATAGCTGATTCCCCAGTGGACTCAACCACAAGCTTCTCTAAAAAGCCATCTCATAGGCATTCTACAAATTCCCTCTCTTGGGATCCAGCACCAACCTGATTTTCCCAATCTATCTACATGTCGAAATCCCCTATCGTACTACTGCTACTATGTCGACTCAGGCCTAGGGGGCCGGCTTCGGGAAT
This sequence comes from Mobula birostris, assembly GCF_030028105.1. NCBI lineage: Eukaryota > Metazoa > Chordata > Chondrichthyes > Myliobatiformes > Myliobatidae > Mobula > Mobula birostris. The sequence goes on from NC_092397.1 coordinate 38,519,761, forward strand.
GATGACAGACTCTCCACTTCTCCCCCTCCCTCATCAGTGCGTTCAGTTCACCTACATTAGCCGCACCACTGTCTTCTAGGAGCATGTTGACCATACTCTTGGGAGGGTGCCCAGGGTTCATCCTCCCGTGCTTGGGCATTGCCCTTATTACATGTCTTTTCTATTTCCCATTGAAATTTATATCTCACACCCCAGCTACTGTTTGGAGGTCTGTATACAACTCCCACCAGGGTCTTTCTACCCTTGTAACTTCGTAACTCCATCCACAAGGATTCTCGCATCTTCCGATCTTACAAGAAGTTCATTCTTTCTGAGGAATTGATTTCATCTTTCCCTGACAGAGCCATCTCACTCCCTCTGCCTGTCCTTTTGATACAACGTGGATCCTTGGAGGTTAAGCTCTGAACTGTAGCCCTCTTTCAGCCACGTCTCAGTGATGCCCACAAGATCGTACCAGCCAATTTCTAACTGTGTCGCAAGACCTTATTCCTTATACTGCATGCATTGAAATATAACCTCTTCAGTCCTGTATTCATCGCCTTTTTTTTATATTTTACCCTCATTGTACACTGAAACTCATCCCACTGAGTGAAATTTTTGCCTGCCCTTCCTCATGCTCTCACTACTCACTGCCCCATTCTCAGCCTTAACCTCTTCTGAAATGTGCTTATGGAGGGATGTGGGCAGTGTTGAAGTGGAAGGGATTAGTTTAGTTTAGTTAGGCTTTCAATTACCAAGTTAATTAGTTCACAACAGACATCGTGGGCCAAAGGGCCTGTTTCCTATGGTGTATTGTTCTCAGTTCTGCGTTTTACACTGCATGTTATATGCTCCGTATCGTATGCCCTGCGCTCTGCGCGCGATGCTCTAAGGTCAGAAGTGGGAATGCTTAGGGATTGGCTCGATGAACGGAATTTCAATCCTAAAGTTGCATCCCGATGGCAACCCAGCCCGTGTGAGGACAGGAGGCATCAGCAGCATCAATGGAGTGTATTTCTAAACTTCTTTCACGGGGTGGGGGGGACGGCACATGGTGATGGGCCGAGTGGCCTACTTTTTCACTGCGAGGTTCTGTGGTTCCAACGAGCGGTTCCCTCCCTCAGCAAGTTGCAAGATGAAGGCAACGGGGCCTCTTTCTGCAGCTTGTTTCAGTGCTGGGAGAGGAGAGATCGTATCAGCCGGCTCTGCTTGCAGAGCCCCAACCTCACAGTGACTCACCCAAAATGCTGCGGGAAGTCAGCAGGCCAGCCTGCATCTATGGAATAAAGCAAACAGTCAACGCTACGGGCTGAGACCCTTCAACGGGACCCTTAGAAACCATAGAAACCACAGAACATTACAGCACAGATACAGGACTTTTGGCCCTTCTTGGCTGTGCTGAACCATTTTCTGCCTAGTCCCACTGACCTGCACACGGGCCATACCCCTCCATACACCTCCCAGCCATGTATCTGTCCACTCTATTCTTAAATGTTAAAAAAGAACCCGCATTTACCACCTCGTCTGGTAGCTCATTCCATACTCCCACCACTCTCTGTGTGAAGAAGCCTCCCCTAATGTTCCCTTTAAACTTTTCCCCCCTCACCCTTAACCCATGTCCTCTGGTTTTTTTCTCCCCTTGCCTCAGTGGAAAAAGCCTGCTTGCATTCACTCTATCTATACCCATCATAATTTTATACACCTCTATTAAATCTCCCCTCATTCTTCTACGCTCCAGGGAATAAAGTCCTAACCTATCAAACCTTTCTCTGTAACTGAGTTTCTCAAGTCCCAGCAACATCTTTGTAAACCTTCTCTGCACTCTTTCAACCTTACTAATATCCTTCCTGTAATTTGATGACCAAAACTGAACACAATACTCCAGATTCGGCTTCACCAATGCCTTATACAACCTCATCATAACATTCCAGCTCTTATACTCAATAATTTGATTAATAAAGGCCAATGTAGCAAAAGCTCTCTTTACGACCCTATCTACCTGTGACGCCACTTTTAGGGAATTTTGTATCTGTATTCCCAGATCCCTCTGTTCTACTGCACTCCTCAGTGCCTTACCATTAACCCTGTATGTTCTACGTTGGTTTGTCCTTCCAACGTGCAATACCTCACACTTGTCTGTATTAAACTCCATCTGCCATATTTCAGCCTATTTTTCCAGCTGGTCCAAATCCCTCTGCAAGCTTTGAAAACCTTCCTCACTGTCCACTGCACCTCCAATCTTTGTATCGTCAGCAAATTTGCTGATCCAATTTACCACATTATAACAATGGACCCAGCACTGATCCCTGTGGCACACCACTAGTCACAGGCCTCCACTCAGAGAAGCAATTCTCTACCACCACTCTCTGGCTTCTTCCATCGAGCCAATGTCTAATCCAATTTACCACCTCTCCATGTATACATAGCGACTGAATCTTCCTAACTAACCTCCCATGCGGGACCTTGTCTGCCTGGTAACTAATTTCCGTAGATGCTGCCTGGCCTGCTGAGTCCCTCCAGTGTTGTGTGTGCGTTGCTCGGATTTCCCAGCATCTGCAGACTGTCTCTTGCTCCCACGCCAGAGACAAGGTTCACTGTGAGGGATCTCACTCCTTCCTGGGGTGACCGAGAGTGAGTGATGACAGTCCACCACCCCAACGTCCGACCTCTGACCCGCGGTTCCTGAGGGAGATGTTGAAGTTCAGAGTAATTAATCAAAGGAATCACAGTTTTTTTTTACAAAATTCTTTATTACAACTGTCGGTGCTATACAATATTTACAAACCCAGTGACTAACACATTCACTACACTACAAACAGACAATACATGTTAAACCAATATATTGCCATCCTCATCAATGATGGCATTTACACCCCGCGGAGCCCAACGGTCCCGGAACATCTCGACGGTCGCCGTGGACTGTGCGTATTCCTTTTCAATATTCACCCGGCACGAACATACCCCCTAAACATAGCCAGGCAGTCCGCCCAGGGAGAACCTCCTGCCACCCTTTTCCAGGAGCCACGGATGGCAATTTTCGCCAGACCCAGGAGCAAGTTGACAAGGACATCCTCATCCCTCTGTGCCCCCCTCCTTACTGGATGACCATATATGAATAGGGTGGGACTGAAATGCAACCAGAAGGCGAGAAGCAGCCCACGCAAATACGCGAAAAGGGGCTGCAGCCTCACACACTCCACGTACATATGGTACACGGTCTCCTCCAGCCCACAGAAGTGACACGCGGCTGGGAGATCCGTGTACAGACTAAAGAACTTATTGCAGGGCACCGCTTTATGCAGCACCCTCCAGCCGAGATCCCCAAGGTGCATGAGAAGGACTCCCTTGTAGAGGGACTTCCACTGGGGACCCCCCTCACCTCCAGGTGGAAGGATCGACCGCCATGGTGTGTCGGGACGGTGGACAAATGCTAGGAAGTGGAGGGTGTGGAGCAGCAGCCCATAAAGGTACCTCCTGCCTGCATCCCTGAACGGGATTGTGGGTGTCGATGAAAGACGGCTCAAGTTGTGTGGATTCGTCTCTCGGGTAAGGCTGCGGGGCCTGGGCCCGACGAGCAGCTCAGCCCAAGTCGTTCCACACACCTGAGCCGTGCCGACATCCGTTGAGACAGGGCAAGGGTCAGCCAGGACCCCGCCCTCTGCCAGAGGAGGGGATTCCCGGCCTGAGGCAACCATGTTCCAGACTCTCAGTAGGTCCTGATAGAAGCCGGGCAGACTCCACAAAGCAGCACGGCTGATGCCCGCCGGTGGTAGCTGCATATCTTCGGCAAGACAGCAGCCCCTCCGGAGGAAGAAAGTCGCCAACACGTGCCACCTGGGAGGGTGCTCAGCGTACAGGAATCTCTGCAGAGTCCTGAGGCGGAGAGCCGCCAGTCGTGTGCGTACACACACCAGCGACTGTCCGCCCTCTCCTTCTGGGAGACTCAGAACCGCTGCAGAGACCCAGTGCTTCCTGTTTCCCCAGAAGAAGTCCACTAGCTTCCTCTGCATTCTAGCGACAAAAGGGGCAGGGGGGGCCAAGGTGACCATCCGATACCACAACATGGAGGCCACCAGCTGGTTTATGACCACCACCCTGCCTCGATAGGAAAGCACCCTGAGAAGGCCTGACCAGCGCCCTAGCCGGGCCATGACCTTTGTCTCCAGGTCCTGCCAGTTCGCCAGCCAGGTCTCCCCAGAAGGACTCAGGTAGACTCCCGGATAGAGAAGACGTCTGGTGCTCCACTCAAAAGCTCTCATCTCCTCCGGCAGGGAGTCCACCTGCCACTGGCCTACTAAGAGTCCGGAACATTTCGCCCAGTTGACCCTGGCGGAGGATGCCGCCGAGAAAACATCTTGGCACTCGCGCATCCTCCGCAGTTCACAGGGGTCTGTCATCATGAGGAGTACGTCATCGGCCTAGGCCGAGAGGACGACCCCCATGTCCGGTTCGCGCAGAACCAGACCTGTCAGCCTTTCCCGAAGAAGGCCGAGGAATGGCTCGACACAGATCGCATACAGTTGACCGGACATGGGGCACCCTTGACGCACTCCTCTTCGGAAGTGGGTAGGTCCTGTCAATGATCCGTTAATCTTAACTAGGCACTCTGCGGCAGAGTACAGGAGCCGAACTCGGGCCACAAAGTGTGGTCCGAGCCCAAAAGCCTGCAGGGTGCCCACCAGGAAACTGCGGTCCACCCGGTCAAAAGCCTTCTCCTGGTCAAGAGAAAGAAACGCTGCCGGGGTCCCAGTCTCCTGGAGTAGGTGGATCAGGTCCCGTACTAGGTGGACATTGTCCTGGATGGAGCGGCCCGGGACTGTGTAAGATTGGTCAGGATGGACCACTTGTCCAACTACCGAACCCAGACGGTTGGCCATTGCCCGGGCGAAGATCTTGTAGTCCACGCACAAGAGGGAGACCGGCCGCCAGTTCTTTAGCAGGCGGAGGTCTCCCTTCTTGGGCAGTAGGACCACAACAGCTCTTTGCCATGAGAGGGGCATTTCTCCGGTGGCTAGGCTCTCCCCTAGGACAAGGCTGTAATCATCCCCCAGGACATCCCAAAAAGCCTGATAAAACTCAATACTCAGTCCATCCAAACCAGGGGACTTGCCCCTCCGGAGTTGCCGAAGGGCAGTGGACAGCTCCTCCCGAGTCAGGGGGGCATCCAGACGCACTGCGTCCTCTGGGCTGACCTTAGGCAAATCCTTCCAGACCTCATTACACGCCTCCGCATTTGACGGATCAGGCGAGAATAAGGACCGATAGAATGAATGGACCTCGTTGTTAATTCCATCAGGGTCCGTGATGGAGGAGCCATCGGCAGCCAGCAGCTCCACTAGCTGCTTTTGAGCTCCCCGCCACCTTTCCAACGAGTAGAAGAAGGGTGAGCCACGGTCCAAATCCTGCAGCATTTGGATCCGTGACCTCACGTACGCACCTCGGGTCTGCTGAAGCTGCAGGTTCCTTAGTGCGTCCTTCTTCTCCTGGTATTCCTGCCACAGCTGTTGGTCTCCAGCGGTCGGACCGAGGCGGGACTCCAGGTCAAGCAACGCTCTCTCAAGCCGCTCAACCTCAGAGCTCCGCCTCTTTGTCGACCCCCTAGTGTACTCCCGACATAAAAACCGGATGTGGGCTTTGCCCACATCCCACCATAGCCGTAGGGAGCAGAACTCTCTCCGCCTCTCCTTCCAGGAGACCCAGAAAGCTCGGAACGAATCCCGGAATCGGCTGTCCTCCAGCAGCCGGTTGTTAAAATGCCAATACCCGGATCCCACCCGAGGATGTAGTGGAATAAATTCCATCCACACAAGGTGATGATCCGAGCACGACACCGGCCGCATGGAGGACGCCGACACGCGGGAGACGTAGGCCCGAGAGATGTAAATACGGTCTATCCTGGAACCTCCTTCTCTAGACCTTCTCGAGAAGGCGCTAGAGTTGGGGTGAAGATTCCGCCAGCTGTCCACCAAGTCAAAGGAGCCGACTAGCTCCTTTAACTTTTTTGCCGATGCTGGGTCGCGTTGGAGGCCCGAACGGTCCTCCGCCTCGAGGGTACAATTGAAATCTCCCCCGAGGATGACGCAATCCCCAGGATCGATGGAGCTCAGCAGGGTGGACAGCTGGCAGAATAGGCGCGTCTGCATCACACCGCGCCTGGGCGCATACACATTGATAAAATGCAATGGTACGCCATCCAGGCGCACAGCCAGGTGGAGCAGACAGCTGGGCACAACGTCCTGGACTCTTTCAGTTACTGGCTGGAAGATTGGGGCCAACAGGATCGCCACCCCGCTAGAAATGGAGCTGAGGTGGCTCATGTAGACCCCGCCCCGCCACTCCAGGAGCCAAGCAGACTCGTCCCCAGGGATGGTATGGGTTTCCTGCAGGAAACTCACCGTATACCGCCCATCCCTGAGGGCTGAGAGATTGTTATGCCTGCGAAGAGGACCCCTGCTGCCGTTTACATTGAGACTAGCTATGGTAAGCTTCATGGCGGGAGCACACTAGGTCTCAGCAGCTGTGCCCATTTCGGTGAGAGCGGAGGCGCCCTCCACCACACTGTCCGGAAAGAAAGCAAGGTTACTTTTTGCCTTCCGGGCTCGAGCGGTACCAGCGACACCCTGTGACCCACCATCCCCCGTAGGAGCGAGGCTGCTTCTCCCTCTAATGTCCCTTACTAGGTCATCTAGGAAAGATTTTAGTTGCCGTCTGTCGTTCCCCACCACCGCATTCCTCTTTCCCTGAAAGGCAGTGAGAGGCAGGCCTGGTCCGTCGTTGCTGAGGCAAGCCTGGCCTGTCGTTGCTGAGGCAGGCCCAGTCCGACGTCGCTGAGGCAGGCCCGGTTCGTCATTGCTCAGGCAAGCCCGGTCCGTCATCGCTGAGGCAGGCCTGGTCCGTCATTGCTCAGGCAGGCCCGGTCCGTCGTCGCTGAGGTAAGTCCGGCCCGTCGTTGCTGAGGCAGGCCCAGTCCGTCATTGCTGAGGCAGGCCCGGTCCGTCATTGCTGAGGCAGGCCCGGTCTGTTGTTGCTGAGGCAGGCCCGGTCCGTCGTTGCTGAGGCAGGCCCGGTCCGTCATTGCTGAGGCAGGCCCGGTCTGTTGTTGCTGAGGCAGGCCCGGTCTGTTGTTGCTGAGGCAGGCCGGGTCCGTCATTGCTGAAGCAGGCCGGGTCTGTCGTCGCGGAGGCAGGCCCGGTCCGTCGTCACGGAGGCAGGCCCGGTCCGTCGTCGCAGAGGCAGACACCAAGTCATTCTTTACTGTAGAGTGGTTACAGTTCAGAAAGAGGGAGGTTCTTGGGCCACTTATCTCAGAAAGGACATGCTGGCATGGGAGAAGGTCCAGAGGAGGTTCACGGGGCCAGGGATTCAAATTTCTGGATAACTGAGACCTCTGCTGGGACAAGTGTGACCTGTACAAAAGGGATGGGTTACACTTGAATCCGAAGGGAACCGATATTCCTGTGGGCAGGTTTTCTAGAGCTGTTGGGGGTGGTTTAAACTAATATGGCAGGGGGGTGGGAACCAGGATGACAGAGCTGAGGATGAGCCAACAGGGTTACAAGTAGATGATGGATGTAACATGAATGTAAGGAAGGACAAGCCAATGATTGGGTACAAATGCAGACAGAGCAAAGAGTTAAATTGTACCACAGAGTTAAAATTCAAAAGGGCAAAGAATACAGGACTGAAGGTGCTGTATTTAAATGTGTGTAGCATTCAGGATCAGGTGGACGAACTCATGGGGCAATTAGAGGTTGGTCAGCGTGACGTTGTGAGCATCACTGAGTGGTGGTTGAAAGAAGGGCATAGTTGGGAGCTTAACAGCAAAGGAAATACCTTGTATCGAAAGGACAGGCAGGAAGGCAGAGGCGGTGGTGTGTTCTGTTGGTAAGAGATGGAATTACATCTTCAGAGAGAGGTGACATAGGGTCAGAGAATGTTGGATCTTTGTGGGTGGAGTTAAGTAGCTGCAAGTGTGAAAAGACCATTATGGGAATCATATATACAGCGGTATGCAAAAGTTTGGGCACCCCGGTCAAAATTTCTGTTACTGTGAATAGCTAAGCGAGTAAAAGATGACCTGATTTCCAAAAGGCATGAAGTTAAAGATGACACATTTCTTTAATATTTTAAGCAAGAAAACTTTTTTATTTCCATCTTTTACAGTTTCAAAATAACAAAAAAGGAAAAGGGCCCGAAACAAAAGTTTGGGCACCCTGCATGGCAGTACTTAGTAACACCCCCTTTGGCAAGTATCACAGCTTGTAAATGCTTTCTGGAGCCAGCTTAGAGTCTTTTACTTCTTGTTTGGGGGATTTTTACCCATTCTTTCTTGCAAAAGGCTTCTAGTTCTGTGAGATTCTTGGGCCGTCTTGCATGCACTGCTCTTTTGAGATCTATCCACAGATTTTTGATGATGTTTAGGTCAGAGGACTGTGAGGGCCATGGCAAAACCTTCAGCTTGCACCTCTTGAGGTGTGTTTAGGTTCATTATTGTATTGTAGAAGCCATCCTCTTTTCATCTTCGGCTTTTTTACAGACGGTGTGATGTTTGCCTCCAGAATTTGCTGGTATTTAAACTTCATCAGTCCACAGGACTTGTTTCCAAAATACATCAGGCTTGTTTAGATGTTCCTTTAAACCTTTTGAATAGAATTTTTTTAATACAACATACGTCCTGAAATGCTTTTTCTTCACAAACATCCACGAAAACAGAGAAGTGTCCCAAAGAATGAACGACAGTTAAACGTGAGAACCCCAAAGTCCCCCTCCAGCTTCCCCCCCTGCGCGTAAGCAGCAGTGAGCAACAATCCCCCCTCTCCCCACCGGCAAAAAAAAGCAAACATTGACATCTCCACCAAGCGCTCAAGTGTGCAGCGAAGCAACAGCAAAGAAATAAACTTGCAGTTACCCCAAAGACTTTGCGTTTCACCCGGCATTCGACATACCACAGGCTCTCTGTCTCTCCCTAATAAGGGAGAAGCAGGTGTCTCCATTTTCCCAGTGAGCGGGGAGATATAAAAAACAACTCGTTGGTTTATGATGTTAAAAGTCCATTACATCATTTTTTTCAAGCTCTGTGCCTGAAGATGGTAAAGATCTTGGGTCTCTAGGCACACAGCAGTAGATTTTCTGAGTCCCCTGACAACACACGGGTCTCCTGCCGTGACACTGACCCTTGATTTGCCCGTCTCCACAGCCCCGTGATCTTAGGCTTCTGTATTTGAGCTGGACTCTCAGGCCGAACCCTTGGCATTCCAAACAACAGCTGGTCCTGAAACCCCGAGAACGGGTCACATTCCTACTAAGAACCAAATTAAGCATCAAACTCCAGAACAGGGTTTTCAGAAGAACCCTGAAAGGGCAAAATAACAATATTAAAGATGGAAGTAGAGCTGTTTCCGAAGATGCAAGCAGAGGAGTCGCCGTTTAACAACATCTTAACTCAGCCTCTGTCTCCAATGTTGTCATATATTTCAAATAAATGGATATTTATTTAGTCCCGTATCTCAGAAAGGACGTGTTGTCATTAGAGAGAGTCCAGAGGAGGTTCACAAGGATGATTCTGGGAATGAAAGGGTTAACATATGAGGAGTGTTTGGCAGCTTTGGGCCTGTACACACTGGAATTCAAAATAATGTGGGGGAGATCTCATTGAAACCTACCATATGTTGAAAGGACGAGATAGGGTGGACGTGGAGAGGATGTTTCCTATGGTGGGGGTATCCAGAACTAGAGGGCACAGCTTCAATATAGAGGGGCAACCTTTTAGAACAGAGGTAAGGAGGAATTATTTTTAGCCAGAGTATAGTGAATCTGTGGAATGCTCTGCCACAGACTGCGGTTTGTGGGTATATTTAAGGCGAAAGTTGAGCGTTTCCTGATCAGTCAACACATCAAAGGATACGGCGAGAAGGCAGGTGTATGGGGTTGAGTGGGATCCGAGATGATGGAATGGCAGATCAGACTTGATGGACTGAATGTCCTAATTCTGCTCCTACAGTGCCTATAAAAAGTATTCACCCCCACCCCCCCCCAGGAAGTTCTCATGTTTTATTGTTTTACAACATTGAATTAAGTTGGTCTTTTGAAACTGATCAACAGAAAGAGACTCTTTCATATCATAGTGAAAACATATCTCTACAAAGTGATCTAAATTAATTTCAAGTATAAAACACAAAGTAATTGATTGAAAAAATATTCCTCCCCCTTTAATATGACACAGAAAATCATCACTGGTGCAGCCAATTGGTTTTAGAAGTCACATAATTAATTAAATAGAGATCACTGTGCACAGTCAAGGTGTTTCAATTAATTGCAGTAAAAATACTCCTGTATCTGCTGATGAGTTAGTGTCCTGGCAAAAACTACACCATGAAGACAAAAGAACACTCCAAGCAACTCTGTGAAAAGATTGTTTAAAAGCACAAGTCACGAGATGGATGCAAAAAACTTTCCAAGTCACTTGGAATACAGTTGTCAGTCATTAAAAATGGAAGAATATGGCACAGTTGTAAATCTGCCTAGAGCAGGCTATCCTCAAAAACTGAGTGACCGTGCAAGAAGGGGATTAGTGAGGGAGGCCACCAAGAGACCTATGACAACTCTGGAGGAGTTACAAGCTTCAGTGGCTGAGATGGGAGAGCATACAGCATACAGCAGCTGTTGCCTGCGTGCTTCAACAGTTGCAGCTTTATGGGAGAGGGGTGAAGAGAAAGCCACTGTGGAAAAAGAATCATGAAATCTCAGCTAGAGTTTGCCAGAAGGCATGTGAGAGACTCTGAAGTCAGCTGGAAAAAGGTTCTATAGTCTGATGAACCAAAAATTGAGCTTTTTGGCCATCAGATTAAATGCTATGTTTGGTGTAAACCAAACACTGCACATTATCAAAAACACACCATCCCTACTGTGAAACATGGTGGTGGCTGCATCTTGCTGTGGGGATGTTTCACTGCAACAGGCCCTGGAAGGCTTGTGAAGGTAGAGGGTAAAATGAATGCAGCAACATACAGGGAAATCCTGGAGAAAAACCTGATGTAGTCTTGCAAGAGAACTGCGACTTGGGAGAAGATTTGTTTTCCAGCAAGACAATGACCCCAAGCGCAAAGTCAAAGCTACACAGGAATGGCTTAAAAAGAACAAAGTTAATATCCTGGAGTGGCCAAGTCAGAGTCCAGACCTCAATCCTATTGAGAATTTGTGGCTGGACTTGAAAAGGGCTGTTCACTCACAATCCCCATGCAATCTGACAGAGTTTGAGCAGTTTTGTAAAGAAGAATGGTGACAAATTGCAGTGTCTAGATGTGCAAAGCTGATAGAGACCGATCCACATAGACTCAAGTCCGTAATTGCTGCCAAAGGTGCATCTACTAAATACTGACTTGAAGAGGGTGAATACTTATGCAATCAAATATCTTGTGTTTTATATTCGTGATTAATACAGCTCACTTTGTAGATCTGTTTTAACTTTGACATTAAATAGTCCTTTTCTGTTGATCAGCGTCAAAAATGCCAAATTAAATCCACTGTGATTCAATGTTTTAAAACAATAAAATGTGAAAGCTTCCAAAGAGGGGTGAATAGTTTTTATAGGCACTCTATGTCTTATGGACAAGGACCAGGGAGTTGAAATGGATCAGGGAACTGAGAGAGACTGGTAAACTGGCAGAGTCCAGGAATCTGAGAAAGTCCTGGGAAATCAGTGGGACCAAGGACTTGACACAGACCAGGTACTGACCCAGACACAGAACTGACAGGGACGAGGGAGCTGACAGGTACCAGGAATTGACTGGCACTATGAACACACGGAACAGGGAAATGACACAGAATGGGGAACTGGCAGGGGCCAGGGAAGTGACACGGAGCAGGGTCCAGGGAACTGACAGGGAATGGGGAACTGACACGAAGCAGGGAACTGACAGGGAATGGGGAACTGACATGAAGCAGGGAACTGACAGGGACCAGAGAACTGATAGAGACCAGGGAACTGACAGGGACCAGGGAACTGACAGGGAATGGGGAACTGACAAGGACCAGGGAACTGACAGGGATCAGGGAACTGACAGAGACCGGGGAACTGACAGGGACCAGGGAACTGACGGGGACCAGGGAACTGACAGGGATCAGGGAACTGACAGGGATCAGGGAACTGACAGAGACCGGGGAACTGACAGGGACCAGGGAACTGACAGGGAATGGGGAACTGACAGGGATCAGGGAACTGACAGGGATCAGGGAACTGACAGAGACCAGGGAACTGACAGGGACCAGGGAACTGACACGGACCAGGGAACTGACAAGGACCAGGGAACTGACGGGGACCAGGAAACTGATAGGGATCAGGGAACTGACAGGGATCAGGGAACTGACAGAGACCGGGGAACTGACAGGGACCAGGGAACTGACATGGACCAGGGAACTGACAAGGACCAGGGAACTGACAGGGATCAGGGAACTGACAGAGACCAGGGAACTGACAGGGATCAGGGAACTGACAGAGACCGGGGAACTGACAGGGACCAGGGAACTGACAGGGAATGGGGAACTGACAGGGATCAGGGAACTGACAGGGATCAGGGAACTGACAGAGACCAGGGAACTGACAGGGACCAGGGGACTGACACGGACCAGGGAACTGACAAGGACCAGGGAACTGACGGGGACCAGGAAACTGATAGGGATCAGGGAACTGACAGGGATCAGGGAACTGACAGAGACCGGGGAACTGACAGGGACCAGGGAACTGACATGGACCAGGGAACTGACAAGGACCAGGGAACTGACAGGGATCAGGGAACTGACAGAGACCAGGGAACTGACAGGGACCAGGGAACTGACACGGAGCAAGGAACTGACAAGGACCAGGGAACTGACGGGGACCAGGGAACTGACAGGGATCAGGGAACTGACAGAGACCGGGGAACTGACAGGGACCAGGGAACTGACAGGGATCAGGGAACTGACAGAGACCGGGGAACTGACAGGGACCAGGGTACTGACGGGGACCAGGGAACTGACACGGACCAGGGAACTGGCTCGGACCAGGGAACTGACAGGGACAAGGGAACTGACAGAGACCAGGAAACTGACAGGGACCAGTGAGCTTGACCGCCACAGAAGTCTGGGAATGAATTCCATAGATCTGTCACCCTCTGGCTGTAGAAATTCTTTCTTGTGCTGCGCCAAACCTTTGTCCGATGGGCTAGGCCGGCTGAGAACATACACAGACGCGGCGGGAGATCGGGCGGGTGACAGTGGCGGCTTCAAACTGTAGCTCAAGCGGAGTGCACGATAAAATGCCAGTTGAAGGCTGCGGAATTATGCCTTATCGGCTTGGCAACAACAGAACCTTAGTGTAGATCAGATCAACAACGGTCAGTTTTCATCTCAACTGTAACGATATATTAACCCTTGCCTCGCAGGAGGGAATGGACGCAGCCCTAGATTCTACACTGCTGGATTTCACTGGCATTTCCCGGCCACAGCCGAAGTTCCAGCTGGTCACCTCGACTGACGTAAGACTCCAATGGACAGGCAGGACTTCCAACTTCCATTGGGCATGAGATTCCGAAGCCTGGGGTCCTTCTGCACCAACTTCAGGAACAGTTGTTGTATCTCCCTTCAATCATTTGATTCTTGAACCAACTGGCAAAACCCTCATCACAACATTTCTGCAACAATATGACTACTCTATCGCCACAATAATTCAACGGCAGACGCTATCTCAATGGCTCTCCACAGTGGCTATACTTCATAGGAGTTTGAAGAGATCTGGCATGTCAACAAATACACTCAAAAACTTCTATAGTTGTACCGTGGAGACCATTCTGACAGCCTGCATCACTGTCTGGTATGGAGGGGCTACTGCACAGGACCGAAAGAAGCTGCAGAGGTTTGTAAATCTAGTCAGCTCCATCTTGGGCTCTGGCCTACAAAGTACCCAGGACATCTTCAGGGAGCAGTGTCTCAGAAAGACGGCATCCATTATTAAGGACCTCCAGCACCCAGGGCATGTCCTTTTCTCACTGTAACCATCAGGTAGGAGATACAGAAACCTGAAGGCACACACTCAGCGATTCAGGAACAGCTTGTTCCCCTCTGTCATCCGATTCCTAAATGGACATTGAAACTTTGGACACTACCTCACTATTTTCAATATGCAATATTTCTGATTTTGCACATTTTTTAATAAATGATTCAATGTACGTAATTGATTTACTTGTTTATTTATTATTATGTTTTATTTTATTTATTATTTTTCTCTCTCTCTGCTAGATTATGTATTGTATTGAACTGCTGCTGCTAAGTTAACAAATTTCATGTCACATGCCGGTGATAATAAACCTGATTCTGATTCTGATTCTGCACTAAAGTGGACGAAATTCGTTTCTAGTTCTCTTGTGATCTTTCTTGTTAAAATTGTAGATTCAATTTCATTTTACTTGTGAACGCAGCTGACCTGATGCTCTGTGCCTGGGACACTGCCGAAAGGTTTCTCACCGGAACTGTGCCGACCTGTTCCTGGGCTTCTGACTGCACACTCGACTGTGACACTGACCTTTGAAATTTGTGGGAATGATGTCGTTCTCAATCGGCCCAAGTCTGGGGCGACCAGTGGAGTCACGTAGTGTTTGAGAATCCTTCAGTTAGTAGGTCAGGATTCACCAGTTTGTTGGGCCTGGTGAGGACATAGATCTCACCCCAGTTGTTGGTTGATGTCAGTTTGGTGGACATCGTAGGCTTCACGGAATCGGACCCATTATGACTGGGAATTGACTGGCATCAGGAGACTTGACTGACAGTGTCAGTTCCCAGTTCCCGGTCAGTTGCCTGGTCCCAGTCAATTCCCAGGTCCCAGTCAGTTCCCAGTTCCTGGTCAGTTCCAACATCTCAGTCAGGTCCAAGGTCCGAGTCAGTGCTCAGTTCCCAGTCAATTCCCAGGTCCCGGTCAGTAGCAACCTCTTGGTAAGTTCACAGGTCCTGGTCAGTTCACAGGTCCCGGTCATTTCCCGGTCAATTTGCAGGTCCCCGTCAGTTCGCAGGTTCTGGTCATATCCCAGATCCTAGTCAGTTCCCAGGTCCCGGTCAGTTCCCACTAGCAGGTCAGTTCCCAGGTCCAGGTCAGTTCTCTGGTCCCAGTCAGCTCCCAGGTCCCGGTCAGTTCCCTGGTCTGGACAGCCCTCATCACTACCTCAGAGTAACAAGACCAAATTGGTTAGCTGGTTTATCAGTGTCATACATACCGAGATATATTGAGATGCATAAATATTTTTCACGAGAATTCAAGATGAAACAATAACAGAGTACAGAATAAACTGGAGAGAGAGTGCAGTGCAGGCAGGCAGTCGGGTTTTCCCAAGACATGCTCAATCGTCTTACAAAAGCAACACTTTGAGGAGAGTGTGTTGTCCGGCTGCATTACGGCCTGGTATGGGAACACCAATGCCGGTGAACAGAAACTCCTTCAGAGTAGTGGGTTCGGCCCAGTCCATCACGGGTAAAGCTCTCCCCACCGCTGAGCACATCTGCACAAAACACTGTCGTAGGAAAGCAGCATCCATCATTAGGGACCCCACCACGCAGGACATGTTCCTGTCTCACTGCTGCCATCAGGTGGAAGGTGCGGGTCTCACACCACCAGGTTTAGAAACAGTTATTTACCTCAACCATCAGGCTCCTGAACCAGTGAGGATAACCTCAACTCTGAACTGATTCCATCGGGAAGGAGGTACAGGAGCCTCAGGTCCCACACCACCAGGTTCAGGAACAGTTATTACCCCTCAACCATCAGGCTCCTGAACCAGAGGGGATAACCTCAACTCTGAACTGATTCCATCGGGAAGGAGGTACAGGAGCCTCAGGTCCCACACCACCAGGTTCAGGAACAATTATTACCCCTCAACCATCAGGCTCCTGAACCAGAGGGGATAACCTCAACTCTGAACTGATTCCATCGGGAAGGAGGTACAGGAACCTCAGGTCCCACACCACCAGGTTCAGGAACAGTTATTACCCCTCACCCATCAGGCTCCTGAACCAGAGGGGATAACCACACTCACTTCCTCACCCATTGAAATGCTCCCACAAGCAATGGTGTCACGTTTATGAATCTTTGACTTGCTATTTCATATTCAAATTATGGGTTACTGATTATTTAGATTTGCATTTACGCAGTTTGTTGTCTTCTATCTGATCTTTTATTGATCCTGATTACAAATCCACAGATTTATTTAGTGTTCCCACAGGGAAATGAATCTTTGGGTTCTATGCGCAGACATGGGTGTACTCTGACCGTAAAGTGTACATTGAACTTTGAACCGATATTACACATTTTCAGGCTTTTCATTTGCTCTTCCCGATGGGAGGAGGGATAGGAGAGAAGGTCCAGCGTTACTGAGGTCTTCGATAATGCTGGCTGCCTCAACGAGTCAGTGGGAAGTGAAGGCAGAGTCCACGGAGGCGAGGCTGATTTCTGTCATGTCCTGAGCTGTGCTCACAGCACTCGGCAGTTTCTGGTGCTCATTGGCAGAGATGGCACAGAAAAGGAAACAAACACGGAGCAGGGAGCGGACAGGAACCAGGGAGTGAACATGGACATAGGATCTTACAGGGACCAGGGAACTGACACGGACCAGGGAACTCACAGGGACCAGGGAAATGACACGGAGAAGCGAACTTACACGGACCAGGGAACTGACAGGGACCAGGGAACTGACACGGATCAGGGAGCGGATGGGGACCAGGGAACTGACATGGACCGGGGAACTGACACGGATCAGGGAACTGACAGGCATCAGGGAACTGACAGGCACCGGGGAACTGACACGGACCAGGGAACTGACACGGATTAGGAATCGGACTGGGACCAGAAAACTGACACGGATCAGGGAGCGGATGGGGACCAGGGAACTGACATGGACCAGGGAACTGACACGGACCTGGGAACTGACAGGGACGAGGGAACTGACATGGACCAGTGAACTGACACAGATTAGGAATCGGATGGGGACGAGAAAACTTACACGGACCAGGAAACTGACACGGACCAGGAAACTGACAGGGACCAGGGAACTGACACCGACCAGGGAACTGACATGGATTAGGAATCGGACGGGGACCAGAAAACTGACACGGATCAGGGAGCGGATGGGGACCAGGGAACTGACATGGACCAGGGAACTGACACAGACCTGGGAACTGACAGGGACCAGGGCACTGACACAGACCTGGGAACTGACAGGGACCAGGGCACTGACACCGACCAGGGAACTGACTGGGACTAGCGAACTCACAGGGACCAGGGAACTGACAGACACCAGGGAACTAACAGGGAACAGGGAACTGACACCGACCAGGAAACTGACATGGACCAGGGAACTGACGGGGACCAGGGGAACTGACGGGGACGAGGGAACTGACACGGACCAGGGGAACTGACGGGGACGAGGGAACTGACATGGATTAGGAATCGGACGGGGACCAGAAAACTGACACGGATCAGGGAACGGACGGGAACCAGGGAACTTACACGGACCAGGGAATGGACGGGAACCAGGGAACTTACACGGACCAGGGAACTGACACAGACCTGGGAACTGACAGGGACGAGGGAACTGACATGGACCAGGGAAATGACACCGACCAGGGAACTGACACGGACCAGGAAACTGATGCGGACCAGGGAACTGACACGGACCAGGGAAGTGACACAGATCAGGGATCGGATGGGGACCAGAAAACTGACATGGATCAGGGAACGGACGGGGACCAGGGAACTGACAGGGACCAGGGAACTGACAGGGACCAGGGAACTGACACGGACCAGGGAACTGACACGGATTAGGAATCGGGCTGGGACTAGAAAACTGTCACGGATCAGGGAGCGGATGGGGACCAGGGAACTGACATGGACCAGGGAACTGACACGGACCTGGGAACTGACAGGGACGAGGGAACTGACATGGACCAGTGAACTGACACAGATTAGGAATCGGATGGGGACGAGAAAACTTACACGGACCAGGGAACTGACATGGACCTGGGAACTGACAGGGACCAGGGAACTGACACCGACCAGGGAAATGACACCGACCAGGGAACTGACACGGACCAGGAAACTGATGCGGACCAGGGAACTGACACGGACCAGGGAACTGACACGGATTAGGGATCGAATGGGGACCAGAAAACTGACATGGATCAGGGATCTGACACGGATCAGGGAACTGACAAAGATCTGGGAACTGACAGGGACCAGGGAACTGACAAGGACCAGGGAACTGACACGGACTAGGGAACTGACAGGCACCGGGGAACTGACACGGACCAGGGAACTGACACGGATTAGGAATCGGACGGGGACCAGAAAACTGACACGGATCAGGGAGTGGATGGGGACCAGGGAACTGACATGGACCAGGGAACTGACACAGACCTGGGAGCTGACAGGGGCCAGGGCACTGACACCGACCAGGGAACTGACTAGGACCAGGGAACTCACAGGGACCAGGGAACTGACAGACACCAGGGAACTGACAGGGAACAGGGAACTGACACCGACCAGCAAACTGACATGGACCAGGGAACTGACGGGGACCAGGGGAACTGACAGGGACGAGGGAACTGACACGGACCAGGGGAACTGACGGGGACGAGGGAACTGACATGCATTAGGAATCAGACGGGGACCAGAAAACTGACACGGATCAGGGAACGGACGGGAACCAGGGAACTTACACAGACCAGGGAACTGACACAGACCTGGGAACTGACAGGGACGAGGGAACTGACATGGACCAGGGAAATGACACCGACCAGGGAACTGACACGGACCAGGAAACTGATGCGGACCAGGGAACTGACACAGACCACGGAAGTGACACGGATTAGGGATCGGATGGGGACCAGAAAACTGACATGGATCAGGATACGGACGGGGACCAGGGAACTGACAGGGACCAGGGAACTGACAGGGACCAGGGAACTGACACAGACCTGGGAACTGACACGGATTAGGGATCGGATGGGGACCAGAAAACTGACACGGATCAGGGAGCGGACGGGGACCAGGGAACTGACATGGACCAGGGAACTGAC
The DNA here is from genome assembly GCF_030028105.1 of Mobula birostris. Taxonomy (NCBI): domain Eukaryota; kingdom Metazoa; phylum Chordata; class Chondrichthyes; order Myliobatiformes; family Myliobatidae; genus Mobula; species Mobula birostris. The sequence continues at coordinate 38,538,832 of NC_092397.1, forward strand.
ACAGACCTGGGAACTGACAGGGACCAGGGCACTGACACAGATCTGGGAACTGACAGGGACCAGGGCACTGACACCGACCAGGGAACTGACTGGGACTAGCGAACTCACAGGGACCAGGGAACTGACAGACACCAGGGAACTGACAGGGAACAGGGAACTGACACCGACCAGGAAACTGACATGGACCAGGGAACTGACGGGGACCAGGGGAACTGACGGGGACGAGGGAACTGACACGGACCAAGGGAACTGACGGGGACGAGGGAACTGACATGGATTAGGAATCGGACGGGGACCAGAAAACTGACACGGATCAGGGAACGGACGGGAACCAGGGAACTTACACGGACCAGGGAATGGACGGGAACCAGGAAACTTACACGGACCAGGGAACTGACACAGACCTGGGAACTGACAGGGACGAGGGAACTGACATGGACCAGGGAAATGACACCGACCAGGGAACTGACACGGACCAGGGAAGTGACACAGATTAGGGATCGGATGGGGACCAGAAAACTGACATGGATCAGGGAACGGACGGGGACCAGGGAACTGACAGGGACCAGGGAACTGACAGGGACCAGGGAACTGACACGGACCAGGGAACTGACACGGATTAGGAATCGGGCTGGGACCAGAAAACTGTCACGGATCAGGGAGCGGATGGGGACCAGGGAACTGACATGGACCAGGGAACTGACACGGACCTGGGAACTGACAGGGACGAGGGAACTGACATGGACCAGTGAACTGACACAGATTAGGAATCGGATGGGGACGAGAAAACTTACACGGACCAGGGAACTGACATGGACCTGGGAACTGACAGGGACCAGGGAACTGACACCGACCAGGGAAATGACACCGACCAGGGAACTGACACGGACCAGGAAACTGATGCGGACCAGGGAACTGACACGGACCAGGGAACTGACACGGATTAGGGATCGAATGGGGACCAGAAAACTGACATGGATCAGGGATCTGACACGGATCAGGGAACTGACAAAGATCTGGGAACTGACAGGGACCAGGGAACTGACAAGGACCAGGGAACTGACACGGACTAGGGAACTGACAGGCACCGGGGAACTGACACGGACCAGGGAACTGACACGGATTAGGAATCGGACGGGGACCAGAAAACTGACACGGATCAGGGAGTGGATGGGGACCAGGGAACTGACATGGACCAGGGAACTGACACAGACCTGGGAACTGACACGGATTAGGGATCGGATGGGGACCAGAAAACTGACACGGATCAGGGAGCGGACGGGGACCAGGGAACTGACATGGACCAGGGAACTGACACAGACCTGGGAACTGACAGGGACCAGGGCACTGACACAGACCTGGGAACTGACAGGGACCAGGGCACTGACACCGACCAGGGAACTGACTGGGACTAGCGAACTCACAGGGACCAGGGAACTGACAGACACCAGGGAACTGACAGGGAACAGGGAACTGACACCGACCAGGAAACTGACATGGACCAGGGAACTGACGGGGACCAGGGGAACTGACGGGGACGAGGGAACTGACACGGACCAAGGGAACTGACGGGGACGAGGGAACTGACATGGATTAGGAATCGGACGGGGACCAGAAAACTGACACGGATCAGGGAACGGACGGGAACCAGGGAACTTAAACAGACCAGGGAATGGACGGGAACCAGGGAACTTACACGGACCAGGGAACTGACACAGACCTGGGAACTGACAGGGACGAGGGAACTGACATGGACCAGGGAAATGACACCGACCAGGGAACTGACACGGACCAGGGAAGTGACACAGATTAGGGATCGGATGGGGACCAGAAAACTGACATGGATCAGGGAACGGACGGGGACCAGGGAACTGACAGGGACCAGGGAACTGACAGGGACCGGGGAACTGACACGGACCAGGGAACTGACACGGATTAGGAATCGGGCTGGGACCAGAAAACTGTCACGGATCAGGGAGCGGATGGGGACCAGGGAACTGACATGGACCAGGGAACTGACACGGACCTGGGAACTGACAGGGACGAGGGAACTGACATGGACCAGTGAACTGACACAGATTAGGAATCGGATGGGGACGAGAAAACTTACACGGACCAGGGAACTGACATGGACCTGGGAACTGACAGGGACCAGGGAACTGACACCGACCAGGGAAATAACACCGACCAGGGAACTGACACGGACCAGGAAACTGATGCGGACCAGGGAACTGACACGGACCAGGGAACTGACACGGATTAGGGATCGAATGGGGACCAGAAAACTGACATGGATCAGGGATTTGACACGGATCAGGGAACTGACAAAGATCTGGGACCTGACAGGGACCAGGGAACTGACAAGGACCAGGGAACTGACACGGACTAGGGAACTGACAGGCACCGGGGAACTGACACGGACCAGGGAACTGACACGGATTAGGAATCGGATGGGGACCAGAAAACTGACACGGATCAGGGAGTGGATGGGGACCAGGGAACTGACATGGACCAGGGAACTGACACAGACCTGGGAACTGACAGGGGCCAGGGCACTGACACCGACCAGGGAACTGACTAGGACCAGGGAACTCACAGGGACCAGGGAACTGACAGACACCAGGGAACTGACAGGGAACAGGGAACTGACACCGACCAGGAAACTGACATGGACCAGGGAACTGACGGGGACCAGGGGAACTGACAGGGACGAGGGAACTGACACGGACCAGGGGAACTGACGGGGAGGAGGGAACTGACATGGATTAGGAATCAGACGGGGACCAGAAAACTGACACGGATCAGGGAACGGACGGGAACCAGGGAACTTACACGGACCAGGGAATGGACGGGAACCAGGGAACTTACACGGACCAGGGAACTGACACAGACCTGGGAACTGACAGGGACGAGGGAACTGACATGGACCAGGGAAATGACACCGACCAGGGAACTGACACGGACCAGGAAACTGATGCGGACCAGGGAACTGACACGGACCAGGGAAGTGACACAGATTAGGGATCGGATGGGGACCAGAAAACTGACATGGATCAGGGAACGGACGGGGACCAGGGAACTGACAGGGACCAGGGAACTGACAGGGACCAGGGAACTGACACAGACCTGGGAACTGACACGGATTAGGGATCGGATGGGGACCAGAAAACTGACATGGATCAGGGAACGGACGGGGACCAGGGGACTGACACCGACCAGGGAACTGACTGGGACTAGGGAACTCACAGGGACCAGGGAACTGACAGACACCAGGGAACTGACAGGGAACAGGGAACTGACACCGACCAGGAAACTGAAACGGACCAGGGGACTGACGGGACCAGAGAACTGACATGGACCAGAGAACTGACACGGACAAGGAAACTGATAGGGACCAGGGGAACTGACGGGGACGAGGGAACTGACACGCACCTGGGAACTGACGGGGATGAGGGAACTGACATGGACCAGTGAACTGACACGGATTAGGAATCGGAAGGGGACGAAAAAACTGACACGGATCAGGGAACGCACGGGGACTAGGGAACTTACACGGAGCAGGGAACTGACACCGACCAGAGAAATGACACTGACCAGGGAACTGACACAGACCAGGAAACAGACACGGACCAGGAAACTGACACGGACCAGGGAACTGACACAGAGCAGGGAGCTGACAGGGCCCAGGGAACTCACAGAGACCAGGGAGCTGACAGACAACAGGGAACTGACAGGGAATAGGGAACTGAAACCGACCAGGGAACTGACACGGACCAGGAAACTGACACGGACCAGGGAACTGACGGGGTCCAGGGAAATCACACGGACCAGGGACCTGACATGGACCAGGGAACTGGCATGAAACAGGGAACTGACATGGACCAGGGAACTGACGGGAACGAGGGAACTGATACAGACCGGGGAATGCACAGGGACCAGGGAGCTGACATGGACCAGGGAACTGACAGGGTACGGAGAACTGACACCGACCAGGAAACTGACGCGGATCAGGGAAATGACAGGGACCAGGGAACTAACTGGGACCAGGGAAGTAACTGGGACAAGGGAAACGACAAGGACCAGGGAACTGACATGGACCAGGGATCTGACACGGATCAGGGAACTGACACAGATCTGGGAACTGACAGGGACCAGGGAACTGACAAGGACCAGGGAACTGACACGGACCAGGGAACTGAGAGGGACCAGGAAACTGACACGGATCAGGGAACGGCGAGGTCCAGGGAACTGACACGCAGAAGGGAATTGACACGGACATGGGAACTGACAGGGACTGGGAAACTGACAGGGACTGGGGAACTAACGGGGACCGGGAAGCTGACACGGACAAGGGAACTGACATGGGCCAGGGGAACCGACAGGGACCAGGGAGCTGACAGGGAGCAGAGAACTGACAGGGACCAGGAAACTGACACGGACCAGGGAAATGATACGGAGAACGGAACTGACACAGACCAGGGTACTGACGGGGACCAGCAAACTGACAGGGAACAGGGAACTGACAGGGAACAGGGAACTGACACCGACCAGGGAACTGACACGGACCAGGAAACTGACACGGACCAGTGAACTGACAGGGACCAGGGAACTGACACGGACAAGGGAACTGACGGGACCAGGGAATTGACACGGTCCAGGGATCTGACATGGACCAGTGAACTGACAGGGACCAGGCAACTGACACGGACCAGGGAACTGACACGGACAAGGGAACTGACAGGCATTAGGGAACTGACACAGACCGGGAAATTGACACGGACCAGGGAAATGACGGAGACCAGGGAACTGACAGGGACTAGGGAACTGACAGGCACCAGGGAACTGAAGTGGACCGGGGAACTGACACGGATCAGGGAACTGAACGAATCGGGGAACTGACACGGACCAGGGAACTGACAGGGACCAGGGAACTGACAGGGACCAGGGTACTGACACGGTCCAGGGAACTGACAAGGATAGGGGAACTGACACGGACCAGGGAACTGACAGGGACCAGGGAACCGACACGGACCAGGGAACTAACATGGACCAGGGAACTGACACGGACCAGGGAACTGACACGGCTCTGGGAACTGACAGGGACCAGGGAGCTAACTGGGACCAGGGAATTAACTGGGACAATGGAAACGACAAGGACCAGGGAACTAACATGGACCAGGGATCTGACACGGATCAGGGAACTGACACAGATCTGGGAACTGACAGGGACCAGGGAACTGACATGGACCAGGGAACTGACACGGATCAGGGGACGGACGGGGTCCAGGGAACTGACACGGACAAGGGAATTGACACGGACATGGGAACTGACAGGGACTGGGGAACTAACGGGGACCAGGGAGCTGACACGGACAAGGGAACTGACACGGGCCAGGGGACCGACAGGGACCAGGGAGCTGACTGGGAGCAGAGAACTGACAGGGACCAGGAAACTGACACGGACCAGGGAAATGATACGGAGCACGGAACTGACACAGACCAGGGTACTGACGGGGACCAACAAACTGACAGGGAACAGGGAACTGACAGGCACCAGAGAACTAACAGGGAACAGGGAACTGACACCGACCAGGGAACTGACACCGACCAGGGAACTGACACGGACCAGGAAACTGACACCGAGAAGGGAACTGACGGGACCAGGGAACTGACACGGTCCAGGGAACTGACACGGACCAGTGAACTGACAAGGACCAGGGAACTGACACGGTCAAGGGAACTGACGGGACCAGGGAAGTGACGGGGACCAGCGAACTCACAAGGACCAGGGAACTGACACAGACCGGGGAAATGACACGCACCAGGGCACTGACACGGACCAAGAAACTGACAGGCACCAGGGAACTGACACGGACAGGGAACTGACATGGATCGGGGAACTGACACGGACCAGGGAACTGACACGGACCAAGGTAATGACGGAGACCAGGGAACTGACAGGGACTAGGGAACTGACAGGCACCAGGGAACTGAAGTGGACAGGGGAACTGACAGAGACCAGGGAACTGACACGGACAAGGCAACTGACAGGCATTAGGGAACTGACACAGAGCGGGGAACTGACACGGACCAGGGAACTGACACGGACCAAGGAAATGACGGAGACCAGGGAACTGACAGGGACTAGGGAACTGACAGGCACCAGGGAACTGAAGTGGACCGGGGAACTGAACGGATCGGGGAACTGACACGGACCAGGGAAATGACAGGGACTAGGGAACCGACACGGACCAGGGAACTGACACGGATCAGGGAACTGACGGGGACCACGGAACTTACACGGACCAGAGAACTGACACGGATCTGGGAACTGACAGGGACCAGGGAACTAACTGGGTCCAGGGAAAAGACAAGGACCAGGGAATTGACACGGACCAGGCAACTGACACGGATCAGTGAACGGGCGGGGACCAGGGAAATGACACGGACCAGGGAACTGACACGGATTAGGAATCGGGCTGGGACCAGAAAACTGTCACGGATCAGGGAGCGGATGGGGACCAGGGAACTGACATGGACCAGGGAACTGACACGGACCTGGGTACTGACAGGGACGAGGGAACTGACATGGACCAGTGAACTGACACAGATTAGGAATCGGATGGGGACGAGAAAACTTACACGGACCAGGGAACTGACACGGACCTGGGAACTGACAGGGACCAGGGAACTGACACCGACCAGGGAAAAGACACCGACCAGGGAACTGACACGGACCAGGAAACTGATGCGGACCAGGGAACTGACACGGACCAGGGAACTGACAGGGACCAGGGTACTGACACGGTCCAGGGAACTGACAAGGATAGGGGAACTGACACGGACCAGGGAACTGACAGGGACCAGGGAACCGACACGGACCAGGGAACTAACATGGACCAGGGAACTGACACGGACCAGGGAACTGACACGGCTCTGGGAACTGACAGGGACCAGGGAGCTAACTGGGACCAGGGAATTAACTGGGACAATGGAAACGACAAGGACCAGGGAACTAACATGGACCAGGGATCTGACACGGATCAGGGAACTGATACAGATCTGGGAACTGACAGGGACCAGGGAACTGACATGGACCAGGGAACTGACACGGATCAGGGGACGGACGGGGTCCAGGGAACTGACACGGACAAGGGAATTGACACGGACATGGGAACTGACAGGGACTGGGGAACTAACGGGGACCAGGGAGCTGACACGGACAAGGGAACTGACACGGGCCAGGGGACCGACAGGGACCAGGGAGCTGACTGGGAGCAGAGAACTGACAGGGACCAGGAAACTGACACGGACCAGGGAAATGATACGGAGCACGGAACTGACACAGACCAGGGTACTGACGGGGACCAACAAACTGACAGGGAACAGGGAACTGACAGGCACCAGAGAACTAACAGGGAACAGGGAACTGACACCGACCAGGGAACTGACACCGACCAGGGAACTGACACGGACCAGGAAACTGACACCGAGAAGGGAACTGACGGGACCAGGGAACTGACACGGTCCAGGGAACTGACACGGACCAGTGAACTGACAAGGACCAGGGAACTGACACGGTCAAGGGAACTGACGGGACCAGGGAAGTGACGGGGACCAGCGAACTCACAAGGACCAGGGAACTGACACAGACCGGGGAAATGACACGCACCAGGGCACTGACACGGACCAAGAAACTGACAGGCACCAGGGAACTGACACGGACAGGGAACTGACATGGATCGGGGAACTGACACGGACCAGGGAACTGACACGGACCAAGGTAATGACGGAGACCAGGGAACTGACAGGGACTAGGGAACTGACAGGCACCAGGGAACTGAAGTGGACAGGGGAACTGACAGAGACCAGGGAACTGACACGGACAAGGCAACTGACGGGCATTAGGGAACTGACACAGAGCGGGGAACTGACACGGACCAGGGAACTGACACGGACCAAGGAAATGACGGAGACCAGGGAACTGACAGGGACTAGGGAACTGACAGGCACCAGGGAACTGAAGTGGACCGGGGAACTGAACGGATCGGGGAACTGACACGGACCAGGGAAATGACAGGGACTAGGGAACCGACACGGACCAGGGAACTGACACGGATCAGGGAACTGACGGGGACCACGGAACTTACACGGACCAGAGAACTGACACGGATCTGGGAACTGACAGGGACCAGGGAACTAACTGGGTCCAGGGAAAAGACAAGGACCAGGGAATTGACACGGACCAGGCAACTGACACGGATCAGTGAACGGGCGGGGACCAGGGAAATGACACGGACAAGGGAACTGACACGGATTAGGAATCGGGCTGGGACCAGAAAACTGTCACGGATCAGGGAGCGGATGGGGACCAGGGAACTGACATGGACCAGGGAACTGACACGGACCTGGGTACTGACAGGGACGAGGGAACTGACATGGACCAGTGAACTGACACAGATTAGGAATCGGATGGGGACGAGAAAACTTACACGGACCAGGGAACTGACACGGACCTGGGAACTGACAGGGACCAGGGAACTGACACCGACCAGGGAAAAGACACCGACCAGGGAACTGACACGGACCAGGAAACTGATGCGGACCAGGGAACTGACACGGACCAGGGAACTGACACGGATTAGGGATCGGATGGGGACCAGAAAACTGACATGGATCAGGGATCTGACACGGATCAGGGAACTGACACAGATCTGGGAACTGACAGGGACCAGGGAACTGACAAGGACCAGGGAACTGACACGGACTAGGGAACTGACAGGCACCGGGGAACTGACACGGACCAGGGAACTGATGCGGACCAGAGAACTGACACGGACCAGGGAACTGACACGGATTAGGGATCGAATGGGGACCAGAAAACTGACATGGATCAGGGATCTGACACGGATCAGGGAACTGACACAGATCTGGGAACTGACAGGGACCAGGGAACTCACAGGGACCAGGGAACTGACAGACACCAGGGAACTGACACGGACCAGGGAACTGATGCGGACCAGGAAACTGACACGGACCACGGAAGTGACACGGATTAGGGATCGAATGGGGACCAGAAAACTGACATGGATCAGGGAACGGACGGGGACCAGGGGACTGACACCGACCAGGGAACTGACTGGGACTAGGGAACTCACAGGGACCAGGGAACTGACAGACACCAGGGAACTGACAGGGAACAGGGAACTGACACCGACCAGGAAACTGAAACGGACCAGGGGACTGACGGGACCAGAGAACTGACATGGACCGGAGAACTGACACGGACAAGGAAACTGATAGGGACCAGGGGAACTGACGGGGACGAGGGAACTGACACGCACCTGGGAACTGACGGGGATGAGGGAATTGACATGGACCAGCGAACTGACACGGATTAGGAATCGGAAGGGGTCGAAAAAACTGACACGGATCAGGGAACGCACGGGGACTAGGGAACTTACACGGAGCAGGGAACTGACACCGACCAGAGAAATGACACTGACCAGGGAACTGACACAGACCAGGAAACTGACACGGACCAGGAAACTGACACGGACCAGGGAACTGACACAGAGCAGGGAGCTGACAGGGCCCAGGGAACTCACAGAGACCAGGGAGCTGACAGACAACAGGGAACTGACAGGGAATAGGGAACTGAAACCGACCAGGGAACTGACACGGACCAGGGAACTGACGGGGTCCAGGGAAATCACACGGACCAGGGACCTGACATGGACCAGGGAACTGGCATGAAACAGGGAACTGACATGGACCAGGGAACTGACGGGAACGAGGGAACTGACACAGACCGGGGAATGCACAGGGACAAGGGACCTGACATGGACCAGGGAACTGACAGGGTACGGAGAACTGACACCGACCAGGAAACTGACAGGGACCAGGGAACTGACAGGGACCAGGGAACTGACACGGACCACGGAAGTGACACGGATTAGGGATCGGATGGGGACCAGAAAACTGACATGGATCAGGGAACGGACGGGGACCAGGGGACTGACACCGACCAGGGAACTGACTGGGACTAGGGAACTCACAGGGACCAGGGAACTGACAGACACCAGGGAACTGACAGGGAACAGGGAACTGACACCGACCAGGAAACTGAAACGGACCAGGGGACTGACGGGACCAGAGAACTGACATGGACCGGAGAACTGACACGGACAAGGAAACTGATAGGGACCAGGGGAACTGACGGGGACGAGGGAACTGACACGCACCTGGGAACTGACGGGGATGAGGGAATTGACATGGACCAGCGAACTGACACGGATTAGGAATCGGAAGGGGACGAAAAAACTGACACGGATCAGGGAACGCACGGGGACTAGGGAACTTACACGGAGCAGGGAACTGACACCGACCAGAGAAATGACACTGACCAGGGAACTGACACAGACCAGGAAACTGACACGGACCAGGAAACTGACACGGACCAGGGAACTGACACAGAGCAGGGAGCTGACAGGGCCCAGGGAACTCACAGAGACCAGGGAGCTGACAGACAACAGGGAACTGACAGGGAATAGGGAACTGAAACCGACCAGGGAACTGACACGGACCAGGGAACTGACGGGGTCCAGGGAAATCACACGGACCAGGGACCTGACATGGACCAGGGAACTGGCATGAAACAGGGAACTGACATGGACCAGGGAACTGATGGGAACGAGGGAACTGACACAGACCGGGGAATGCACAGGGACCAGGGAGCTGACATGGACCAGGGAACTGACAGGGTACGGAGAACTGACACCGACCAGGAAACTGACGCGGATCAGGGAAATGACAGGGACCAGGGAACTAACTGGGACGAGGGAAACGACAAGGACCAGGGAACTGACATGGACCAGGGATCTGACACGGATCAGGGAACTGACACAGATCTGGGAACTGACAGGGACCAGGGAACTGACAAGGACCAGGGAACTGACACGGACCAGGGAATTGACACGGACATGGGAACTGACAGGGACTGGGGAACTGACAGGGACTGGGGAACTAACGGGGACCGGGAAGCTGACACGGATAAGGGAACTGACATGGGCCAGGGGAACCGACAGGGACCAGGGAGCTGACAGGGAGCAGAGAACTGACAGGGACCAGGAAACTGACACGGACCAGGGAAATGATGCGGAGAACGGAACTGACACAGACCAGGGTACTGAAGGGGACCAGGAAACTGACACGGATCAGGGAACGGCGCGGTCCAGGGAACTGACACGCACAAGGGAATTGACACGGACATGGGAACTGACAGGGACTGGGGAACTGACAGGGACTGGGGAACTAACGGGGACCGGGAAGCTGACACGGATAAGGGAACTGACATGGGCCAGGGGAACCGACAGGGACCAGGGAGCTGACAGGGAGCAGAGAACTGACAGGGACCAGGAAACTGACACGGACCAGGGAAATGATGCGGAGAACGGAACTGACACAGACCAGGGAACTGACACAGACCAGGAAACTGACACGGACCAGGAAACTGACACGGACCAGGGAACTGACACAGAGCAGGGAGCTGACAGGGCCCAGGGAACTCACAGAGACCAGGGAGCTGACAGACAACAGGGAACTGACAGGGAATAGGGAACTGAAACCGACCAGGGAACTGACACGGACCAGGGAACTGACGGGGTCCAGGGAAATCACACGGACCAGGGACCTGACATGGACCAGGGAACTGGCATGAAACAGGGAACTGACATGGACCAGGGAACTGATGGGAACGAGGGAACTGACACAGACCGGGGAATGCACAGGGACCAGGGAGCTGACATGGACCAGGGAACTGACAGGGTACGGAGAACTGACACCGACCAGGAAACTGACGCGGATCAGGGAAATGACAGGGACCAGGGAACTAACTGGGACGAGGGAAACGACAAGGACCAGGGAACTGACATGGACCAGGGATCTGACACGGATCAGGGAACTGACACAGATCTGGGAACTGACAGGGACCAGGGAACTGACAAGGACCAGGGAACTGACACGGACCAGGGAATTGACACGGACATGGGAACTGACAGGGACTGGGGAACTGACAGGGACTGGGGAACTAACGGGGACCGGGAAGCTGACACGGATAAGGGAACTGACATGGGCCAGGGGAACCGACAGGGACCAGGGAGCTGACAGGGAGCAGAGAACTGACAGGGACCAGGAAACTGACACGGACCAGGGAAATGATGCGGAGAACGGAACTGACACAGACCAGGGTATTGACGGGGACCAGGAAACTGACACGGATCAGGGAACGGCGCGGTCCAGGGAACTGACACGCACAAGGGAATTGACACGGACATGGGAACTGACAGGGACTGGGGAACTGACAGGGACTGGGGAACTAACGGGGACCGGGAAGCTGACACGGATAAGGGAACTGACATGGGCCAGGGGAACCGACAGGGACCAGGGAGCTGACAGGGAGCAGAGAACTGACAGGGACCAGGAAACTGACACGGACCAGGGAAATGATGCGGAGAACGGAACTGACACAGACCAGGGTACTGACGGGGACCAGCAAACTGACAGGGAACAGGGAACTGACAGGGAACAGGGAACTGACACCGACCAGGGAACTGACACGGACCAGGAAACTGACACGGATCAGTGAACTGACAGGGACCAGGGAACTGACACGGACAAGGGAACTGACGGGACCAGGGAACTGACACGGTCCAGGGATCTGACATGGACCAGTGAACTGACAGGGACCAGGGAACTGACGGGGACCAGCGAACTCACAAGGACCAGGGAACTGACACGGACCAGGCAACTGACACGGACCAGGGAACTGACACGGACCAAGGAACTGACAGGCACCAGGGAACTGACACTTACCAGGGAACTGACATGGATCGGGGAACTGACACGGACCAGGGAACTGACACGGACCAAGGAAATGACGGAGACCAGGGAACTGACAGGGACTAGGGAACTGACAGGCACCAGGGAACTGAAGTGGACAGGGGAACTGACACGGACCAGGGAACTGACACGGACAAGGGAACTGACAGGCATTAGGGAACTGACACAGACCGGGAAACTGACACGGACCAGGGAAATGACGGAGACCAGGGAACTGACAGGGACTAGGGAACTGACAGGCACCAGGGAACTGAACGGATCGGGGAACTGACACGGACCAGGGAACTGACAGGGACCAGGGAACTGACAGGGACCAGGGTACTGACACGGTCCAGGGAACTGACAAGGATAGGGGAACTGACACGGACCAGGGAACTGACAGGGACCAGGGAACCGACACGGACCAGGGAACTAACATGGACCAGGGAACTGACACGGACCAGGGAACTGACACGGATCAGGGAACTGACGGGGACCATGGAACTTACACGGACCAGAGAACTGACACGGCTCTGGGAACTGACAGGGACCAGGGAGCTAACTGGGACCAGGGAATTAACTGGGACAAGGGAAACGACAAGGACCAGGGAACTAACATGGACCAGGGATCTGACACGGATCAGGGAACTGACACAGATCTGGGAACTGACAGGGACCAGGGAACTGACATGGACCAGGGAACTGACACGGATCAGGGGACGGACGGGGTCCAGGGAACTGACACGGACAAGGGAATTGACACGGACATGGGAACTGACAGGGACTGGGGAACTAACGGGGACCAGGGAGCTGACACGGACAAGGGAACTGACACGGGCCAGGGGACCGACAGGGACCAGGGAGCTGACAGGGAGCAGAGAACTGACAGGGACCAGGAAACTGACACGGACCAGGGAAATGATACGGAGCACGGAACTGACACAGACCAGGGTACTGACGGGGACCAACAAACTGACAGGGAACAGGGAACTGACAGGCACCAGAGAACTAACAGGGAACAGGGAACTGACACCGACCAGGGAACTGACACCGACCAGGGAACTGACACGGACCAGGAAACTGACACCGAGAAGGGAACTGACGGGACCAGGGAACTGACACGGTCCAGGGAACTGACACGGACCAGTGAACTGACAAGGACCAGGGAACTGACACGGTCAAGGGAACTGACGGGACCAGGGAAGTGACGGGGACCAGCGAACTCACAAGGACCAGGGAACTGACACAGACCGGGGAAATGACACGCACCAGGGCACTGACACGGACCAAGGAACTGACAGGCACCAGGGAACTGACACGGACAGGGAACTGACATGGATCGGGGAACTGACACGGACCAGGGAACTGACACGGACCAAGGAAATGACGGAGACCAGGGAACTGACAGGGACTAGGGAACTGACAGGCACCAGGGAACTGAAGTGGACAGGGGAACTGACAGAGGCCAGGGAAGTGACACGGACAAGGGAACTGACAGGCATTAGGGAACTGACACAGAGCGGGGAACTGACACGGACCAGGGAACTGACACGGACCAAGGAAATGACGGAGACCAGGGAACTGACAGGGACTAGGGAACTGACAGGCACCAGGGAACTGAAGTGGACCGGGGAACTGAACGGATCGGGGAACTGACACGGACCAGGGAAATGACAGGGACTAGGGAACCGACACGGACCAGGGAACTGACACGGATCAGGGAACTGACGGGGACCACGGAACTTACACGGACCAGAGAACTGACACGGATCTGGGAACTGACAGGGACCAGGGAACTAACTGGGTCCAGGGAAAAGACAAGGACCAGGGAATTGACACGGACCAGGCAACTGACACGGATCAGTGAACGGGCGGGGACCAGGGAAATGACACGGACCAGGGAACTGACACGGATTAGGAATCGGGCTGGGACCAGAAAACTGTCACGGATCAGGGAGCGGATGGGGACCAGGGAACTGACATGGACCAGGGAACTGACACGGACCTGGGTACTGACAGGGACGAGGGAACTGACATGGACCAGTGAACTGACACAGATTAGGAATCGGATGGGGACGAGAAAACTTACACGGACCAGGGAACTGACACGGACCTGGGAACTGACAGGGACCAGGGAACTGACAGGGACCAGGGAAAAGACACCGACCAGGGAACTGACACGGACCAGGAAACTGATGCGGACCAGGGAACTGACACGGACCAGGGAACTGACACGGATTAGGGATCGAATGGGGACCAGAAAACTGACATGGATCAGGGATCTGACACGGATCAGGGAACTGACACAGATCTGGGAACTGACAGGGACCAGGGAACTGACAAGGACCAGGGAACTGACACGGACTAGGGAACTGACAGGCACCGGGGAACTGACACGGACCAGGGAACTGACACGGATTAGGAATCGGACGGGGACCAGAAAACTGACACGGATCAGGGAGCGGATGGGGACCAGGGAACTGACATGGACCAGGGAACTGACACAGACCTGGGAACTGACAGGGACCAGGGCACTGACACCGACCAGGGAACTGACTGGGACCAGGGAACTCACAGGGACCAGGGAACTGACAGACACCAGGGAACTGACAGGGAACAGGGAACTGACACCGACCAGGAAACTGACATGGACCAGGGAACTGACGGGGACCAGGGGAACTGACGGGGACGAGGGAACTGACACGGACCAGGGGAACTGACGGGGACGAGGGAACTGACATGGATTAGGAATCAGACGGGGACCAGAAAACTGACACGGATCAGGGAACGGACGGGAACCAGGGAACTTACACGGACCAGGGAACTGACACAGACCTGGGAACTGACAGGTACGAGGGAACTGACATGGACCAGGGAAATGACACGGACCAGGAAACTGATGCGGACCAGGGAACTGACACGGACCACGGAAGTGACACGGATTAGGGATCGGATGGGGACTAGAAAACTGACATGGATCAGGGAACGGACGGGGACCAGGGAACTGACACCGACCAGGGAACTGACTGGGACTAGGGAACTCACAGGGACCAGGGAACTGACAGACACCAGGGAACTGACAGGGAACAGGGAACTGACACCGACCAGGAAACTGAAACGGACCAGGGGACTGACGGGACCAGAGAACTGACATGGACCGGAGAACTGACACGGACAAGGAAACTGATAGGGACCAGGGGAACTGACGGGGACGAGGGAACTGACACGCACCTGGGAACTGACGGGGATGAGGGAATTGACATGGACCAGTGAACTGACACGGATTAGGAATCGGAAGGGGACAAAAAAAGCTGACACGGATCAGGGAACGCACGGGGACTAGGGAACTTACACGGAGCAGGGAACTGACACCGACCAGAGAAATGACACTGACCAGGGAACTGACACAGACCAGGAAACTGACACGGACCAGGAAACTGACACGGACCAGGGAACTGACACAGAGCAGGGAGCTGACAGGGCCCAGGGAACTCACAGAGACCAGGGAGCTGACAGACAACAGGGAACTGACAGGGAATAGGGAACTGAAACCGACCAGGGAACTGACACGGACCAGGGAACTGACGGGGTCCAGGGAAATCACACGGACCAGGGACCTGACATGGACCAGGGAACTGGCATGAAACAGGGAACTGACATGGACCAGGGAACTGACGGGAACGAGGGAACTGACACGGACCGGGGAATGCACAGGGACAAGGGACCTGACATGGACCAGGGAACTGACAGGGTACGGAGAACTGACACCGACCAGGAAACTGACAGGGACCAGGGAACTGACAGGGACCAGGGAACTGACACGGACCACGGAAGTGACACGGATTAGGGATCGGATGGGGACCAGAAAACTGACATGGATCAGGGAACGGACGGGGACCAGGGGACTGACACCGACCAGGGAACTGACTGGGACTAGGGAACTCACAGGGACCAGGGAACTGACAGACACCAGGGAACTGACAGGGAACAGGGAACTGACACCGACCAGGAAACTGAAACGGACCAGGGGACTGACGGGACCAGAGAACTGACATGGACCGGAGAACTGACACGGACAAGGAAACTGATAGGGACCAGGGGAACTGACGGGGACGAGGGAACTGACACGCACCTGGGAACTGACGGGGATGAGGGAATTGACATGGACCAGCGAACTGACACGGATTAGGAATCGGAAGGGGTCGAAAAAACTGACACGGATCAGGGAACGCACGGGGACTAGGGAACTTACACGGAGCAGGGAACTGACACCGACCAGAGAAATGACACTGACCAGGGAACTGACACAGACCAGGAAACTGACACGGACCAGGAAACTGACACGGACCAGGGAACTGACACAGAGCAGGGAGCTGACAGGGCCCAGGGAACTCACAGAGACCAGGGAGCTGACAGACAACAGG
This sequence comes from Mobula birostris, assembly GCF_030028105.1. Taxonomy (NCBI): domain Eukaryota; kingdom Metazoa; phylum Chordata; class Chondrichthyes; order Myliobatiformes; family Myliobatidae; genus Mobula; species Mobula birostris. The sequence continues at coordinate 38,556,135 of NC_092397.1, forward strand.
GAACTGACAGGGAATAGGGAACTGAAACCGACCAGGGAACTGACACGGACCAGGAAACTGACACGGACCAGGGAACTGACGGGGTCCAGGGAAATCACACGGACCAGGGACCTGACATGGACCAGGGAACTGGCATGAAACAGGGAACTGACATGGACCAGGGAACTGACGGGAACGAGGGAACTGACACAGACCGGGGAATGCACAGGGACAAGGGACCTGACATGGACCAGGGAACTGACAGGGTACGGAGAACTGACACCGACCAGGAAACCGACAGGGACCAGGGAACTGACAGGGACCAGGGAACTGACACGGACCACGGAAGTGACACGGATTAGGGATCGGATGGGGACCAGAAAACTGACATGGATCAGGGAACGGACGGGGACCAGGGGACTGACACCGACCAGGGAACTGACTGGGACTAGGGAACTCACAGGGACCAGGGAACTGACAGACACCAGGGAACTGACAGGGGACAGGGAACTGACACCGACCAGGAAACTGAAACGGACCAGGGGACTGACGGGACCAGAGAACTGACATGGACCAGAGAACTGACACGGACAAGGAAACTGATAGGGACCAGGGGAACTGACGGGGACAAGGGAACTGACACGCACCTGGGAACTGACGGGGATGAGGGAACTGACATGGACCAGTGAACTGACACGGATTAGGAATCGGAAGGGGACGAAAAAACTGACACGGATCAGGGAACGCACGGGGACTAGGGAACTTACACGGAGCAGGGAACTGACACCGACCAGAGAAATGACACTGACCAGGGAACTGACACAGACCAGGAAACTGACACGGACCAGGAAACTGACACGGACCAGGGAACTGACACAGAGCAGGGAGCTGACAGGGCCCAGGGAACTCACAGAGACCAGGGAGCTGACAGACAACAGGGAACTGACAGGGAATAGGGAACTGAAACCGACCAGGGAACTGACACGGACCAGGAAACTGACACGGACCAGGGAACTGACGGGGTCCAGGGAAATCACACGGACCAGGGACCTGACATGGACCAGGGAACTGGCATGAAACAGGGAACTGACATGGACCAGGGAACTGATGGGAACGAGGGAACTGACACAGACCGGGGAATGCACAGGGACCAGGGAGCTGACATGGACCAGGGAACTGACAGGGTACGGAGAACTGACACCGACCAGGAAACTGACGCGGATCAGGGAAATGACAGGGACCAGGGAACTAACTGGGACGAGGGAAACGACAAGGACCAGGGAACTGACATGGACCAGGGATCTGACACGGATCAGGGAACTGACACAGATCTGGGAACTGACAGGGACCAGGGAACTGACAAGGACCAGGGAACTGACACGGACCAGGGAACTGAGAGGGACCAGGAAACTGACACGGATCAGGGAACGGCACGGTCCAGGGAACTGACACGCACAAGGGAATTGACACGGACATGGGAACTGACAGGGACTGGGGAACTGACAGGGACTGGGGAACTAACGGGGACCGGGAAGCTGACACGGATAAGGGAACTGACATGGGCCAGGGGAACCGACAGGGACCAGGGAGCTGACAGGGAGCAGAGAACTGACAGGGACCAGGAAACTGACACGGACCAGGGAAATGATGCGGAGAACGGAACTGACACAGACCAGGGTACTGACGGGGACCAGCAAACTGACAGGGAACAGGGAACTGACAGGGAACAGGGAACTGACACCGACCAGGGAACTGACACGGACCAGGAAACTGACACGGATCAGTGAACTGACAGGGACCAGGGAACTGACACGGACAAGGGAACTGACGGGACCAGGGAACTGACACGGTCCAGGGATCTGACATGGACCAGTGAACTGACAGGGACCAGGGAACTGACGGGGACCAGCGAACTCACAAGGACCAGGGAACTGACACGGACCAGGCAACTGACACGGACCAGGGAACTGACACGGACCAAGGAACTGACAGGCACCAGGGAACTGACACTTACCAGGGAACTGACATGGATCGGGGAACTGACACGGACCAGGGAACTGACACGGACCAAGGAAATGACGGAGACCAGGGAACTGACAGGGACTAGGGAACTGACAGGCACCAGGGAACTGAAGTGGACAGGGGAACTGACACGGACCAGGGAACTGACACGGACAAGGGAACTGACAGGCATTAGGGAACTGACACAGACCGGGAAACTGACACGGACCAGGGAAATGACGGAGACCAGGGAACTGACAGGGACTAGGGAACTGACAGGCACCAGGGAACTGAAGTGGACCGGGGAACTGACACGGATCAGGGAACTGAACGGATCGGGGAACTGACACGGACCAGGGAACTGACAGGGACCAGGGAACTGACACGGACCAGGGAACTAACATGGACCAGGGAACTGACACGGACCAGGGAACTGACACGGATCAGGGAACTGACGGGGACCATGGAACTTACACGGACCAGAGAACTGACACGGCTCTGGGAACTGACAGGGACCAGGGAGCTAACTGGGACCAGGGAATTAACTGGGACAAGGGAAACGACAAGGACCAGGGAACTAACATGGACCAGGGATCTGACACGGATCAGGGAACTGACACAGATCTGGGAACTGACAGGGACCAGGGAACTGACATGGACCAGGGAACTGTCACGGATCAGGGAACGGACGGGGTCCAGGGAACTGACACGGACAAGGGAATTGACACGGACATGGGATCTGACAGGGACTGGGGAACTAACGGGGACCAGGGAGCTGACACGGACAAGGGAACTGACACGGGCCAGGGGACCGACAGGGACCAGGGAGCTGACAGGGAGCAGAGAACTGACAGGGACCAGGAAACTGACACGGACCAGGGAAATGATACGGAGCACGGAACTGACACAGACCAGGGTACTGACGGGGACCAACAAACTGACAGGGAACTGGGAACTGACAGACACCAGAGAACTAACAGGGAACAGGGAACTGACACCGACCAGGGAACTGACACCGACCAGGGAACTGACACGGACCAGGAAACTGACACCGAGAAGGGAACTGAGGGGACCAGGGAACTGACACGGTCCAGGGAACTGACACGGACCAGTGAACTGACAAGGACCAGGGAACTGACACGGTCAAGGGAACTGACGGGACCAGGGAAGTGACGGGGACCAGCGAACTCACAAGGACCAGGGAACTGACACAGACCGGGGAAATGACACGCACCAGGGCACTGACACGGACCAAGGAACTGACAGGCACCAGGGAACTGACACGGACAGGGAACTGACATGGATGGGGGAACTGACACGGACCAGGGAACTGACACGGACCAAGGAAATGACGGAGACCAGGGAACTGACAGGGACTAGGGAACTGACAGGCACCAGGGAACTGAAGTGGACAGGGGAACTGACAGAGACCAGGGAACTGACACGGACAAGGGAACTGACAGGCATTAGGGAACTGACACAGAGCGGGGAACTGACACGGACCAGGGAACTGACACGGACCAAGGAAATGACGGAGACCAGGGAACTGACTGGGACTAGGGAACTGACAGGCACCAGGGAACTGAAGTGGACCGGGGAACTGAACGGATCGGGGAACTGACACGGACCAGGGAAATGACAGGGACTAGGGAACCGACACGGACCAGGGAACTGACACGGATCAGGGAACTGACGGGGACCACGGAACTTACACGGACCAGAGAACTGACACGGATCTGGGAACTGACAGGGACCAGGGAACTAACTGGGTCCAGGGAAAAGACAAGGACCAGGGAATTGACACGGACCAGGCAACTGACACGGATCAGTGAACGGGCGGGGACCAGGGAACTGACAGGGACCAGGGAACTGACACGGACCACGGAAGTGACACGGATTAGGGATCGGATGGGGACCAGAAAACTGACATGGATCAGGGAACGGACGGGGACCAGGGGACTGACACCGACCAGGGAACTGACTGGGACTAGGGAACTCACAGGGACCAGGGAACTGACAGACACCAGGGAACTGACAGGGAACAGGGAACTGACACCGACCAGGAAACTGAAACGGACCAGGGGACTGACGGGACCAGAGAACTGACATGGACCGGAGAACTGACACGGACAAGGAAACTGATAGGGACCAGGGGAACTGACGGGGACGAGGGAACTGACACGCACCTGGGAACTGACGGGGATGAGGGAATTGACATGGACCAGCGAACTGACACGGATTAGGAATCGGAAGGGGTCGAAAAAACTGACACGGATCAGGGAACGCACGGGGACTAGGGAACTTACACGGAGCAGGGAACTGACACCGACCAGAGAAATGACACTGACCAGGGAACTGACACAGACCAGGAAACTGACACGGACCAGGAAACTGACACGGACCAGGGAACTGACACAGAGCAGGGAGCTGACAGGGCCCAGGGAACTCACAGAGACCAGGGAGCTGACAGACAACAGGGAACTGACAGGGAATAGGGAACTGAAACCGACCAGGGAACTGACACGGACCAGGAAACTGACACGGACCAGGGAACTGACGGGGTCCAGGGAAATCACACGGACCAGGGACCTGACATGGACCAGGGAACTGGCATGAAACAGGGAACTGACATGGACCAGGGAACTGACGGGAACGAGGGAACTGACACAGACCGGGGAATGCACAGGGACAAGGGACCTGACATGGACCAGGGAACTGACAGGGTACGGAGAACTGACACCGACCAGGAAACCGACAGGGACCAGGGAACTGACAGGGACCAGGGAACTGACACGGACCACGGAAGTGACACGGATTAGGGATCGGATGGGGACCAGAAAACTGACATGGATCAGGGAACGGACGGGGACCAGGGGACTGACACCGACCAGGGAACTGACTGGGACTAGGGAACTCACAGGGACCAGGGAACTGACAGACACCAGGGAACTGACAGGGGACAGGGAACTGACACCGACCAGGAAACTGAAACGGACCAGGGGACTGACGGGACCAGAGAACTGACATGGACCAGAGAACTGACACGGACAAGGAAACTGATAGGGACCAGGGGAACTGACGGGGACAAGGGAACTGACACGCACCTGGGAACTGACGGGGATGAGGGAACTGACATGGACCAGTGAACTGACACGGATTAGGAATCGGAAGGGGACGAAAAAACTGACACGGATCAGGGAACGCACGGGGACTAGGGAACTTACACGGAGCAGGGAACTGACACCGACCAGAGAAATGACACTGACCAGGGAACTGACACAGACCAGGAAACTGACACGGACCAGGAAACTGACACGGACCAGGGAACTGACACAGAGCAGGGAGCTGACAGGGCCCAGGGAACTCACAGAGACCAGGGAGCTGACAGACAACAGGGAACTGACAGGGAATAGGGAACTGAAACCGACCAGGGAACTGACACGGACCAGGAAACTGACACGGACCAGGGAACTGACGGGGTCCAGGGAAATCACACGGACCAGGGACCTGACATGGACCAGGGAACTGGCATGAAACAGGGAACTGACATGGACCAGGGAACTGATGGGAACGAGGGAACTGACACAGACCGGGGAATGCACAGGGACCAGGGAGCTGACATGGACCAGGGAACTGACAGGGTACGGAGAACTGACACCGACCAGGAAACTGACGCGGATCAGGGAAATGACAGGGACCAGGGAACTAACTGGGACGAGGGAAACGACAAGGACCAGGGAACTGACATGGACCAGGGATCTGACACGGATCAGGGAACTGACACAGATCTGGGAACTGACAGGGACCAGGGAACTGACAAGGACCAGGGAACTGACACGGACCAGGGAACTGAGAGGGACCAGGAAACTGACACGGATCAGGGAACGGCACGGTCCAGGGAACTGACACGCACAAGGGAATTGACACGGACATGGGAACTGACAGGGACTGGGGAACTGACAGGGACTGGGGAACTAACGGGGACCGGGAAGCTGACACGGATAAGGGAACTGACATGGGCCAGGGGAACCGACAGGGACCAGGGAGCTGACAGGGAGCAGAGAACTGACAGGGACCAGGAAACTGACACGGACCAGGGAAATGATGCGGAGAACGGAACTGACACAGACCAGGGTACTGACGGGGACCAGCAAACTGACAGGGAACAGGGAACTGACAGGGAACAGGGAACTGACACCGACCAGGGAACTGACACGGACCAGGAAACTGACACGGATCAGTGAACTGACAGGGACCAGGGAACTGACACGGACAAGGGAACTGACGGGACCAGGGAACTGACACGGTCCAGGGATCTGACATGGACCAGTGAACTGACAGGGACCAGGGAACTGACGGGGACCAGCGAACTCACAAGGACCAGGGAACTGACACGGACCAGGCAACTGACACGGACCAGGGAACTGACACGGACCAAGGAACTGACAGGCACCAGGGAACTGACACTTACCAGGGAACTGACATGGATCGGGGAACTGACACGGACCAGGGAACTGACACGGACCAAGGAAATGACGGAGACCAGGGAACTGACAGGGACTAGGGAACTGACAGGCACCAGGGAACTGAAGTGGACAGGGGAACTGACACGGACCAGGGAACTGACACGGACAAGGGAACTGACAGGCATTAGGGAACTGACACAGACCGGGAAACTGACACGGACCAGGGAAATGACGGAGACCAGGGAACTGACAGGGACTAGGGAACTGACAGGCACCAGGGAACTGAAGTGGACCGGGGAACTGACACGGATCAGGGAACTGAACGGATCGGGGAACTGACACGGACCAGGGAACTGACAGGGACCAGGGAACTGACACGGACCAGGGAACTAACATGGACCAGGGAACTGACACGGACCAGGGAACTGACACGGATCAGGGAACTGACGGGGACCATGGAACTTACACGGACCAGAGAACTGACACGGCTCTGGGAACTGACAGGGACCAGGGAGCTAACTGGGACCAGGGAATTAACTGGGACAAGGGAAACGACAAGGACCAGGGAACTAACATGGACCAGGGATCTGACACGGATCAGGGAACTGACACAGATCTGGGAACTGACAGGGACCAGGGAACTGACATGGACCAGGGATCTGACACGGATCAGGGAACGGACGGGGTCCAGGGAACTGACACGGACAAGGGAATTGACACGGACATGGGATCTGACAGGGACTGGGGAACTAACGGGGACCAGGGAGCTGACACGGACAAGGGAACTGACACGGGCCAGGGGACCGACAGGGACCAGGGAGCTGACAGGGAGCAGAGAACTGACAGGGACCAGGAAACTGACACGGACCAGGGAAATGATACGGAGCACGGAACTGACACAGACCAGGGTACTGACGGGGACCAACAAACTGACAGGGAACTGGGAACTGACAGACACCAGAGAACTAACAGGGAACAGGGAACTGACACCGACCAGGGAACTGACACCGACCAGGGAACTGACACGGACCAGGAAACTGACACCGAGAAGGGAACTGAGGGGACCAGGGAACTGACACGGTCCAGGGAACTGACACGGACCAGTGAACTGACAAGGACCAGGGAACTGACACGGTCAAGGGAACTGACGGGACCAGGGAAGTGACGGGGACCAGCGAACTCACAAGGACCAGGGAACTGACACAGACCGGGGAAATGACACGCACCAGGGCACTGACACGGACCAAGGAACTGACAGGCACCAGGGAACTGACACGGACAGGGAACTGACATGGATCGGGGAACTGACACGGACCAGGGAACTGACACGGACCAAGGAAATGACGGAGACCAGGGAACTGACAGGGACTAGGGAACTGACAGGCACCAGGGAACTGAAGTGGACAGGGGAACTGACAGAGACCAGGGAACTGACACGGACAAGGGAACTGACAGGCATTAGGGAACTGACACAGAGCGGGGAACTGACACGGACCAGGGAACTGACACGGACCAAGGAAATGACGGAGACCAGGGAACTGACTGGGACTAGGGAACTGACAGGCACCAGGGAACTGAAGTGGACCGGGGAACTGAACGGATCGGGGAACTGACACGGACCAGGGAAATGACAGGGACTAGGGAACCGACACGGACCAGGGAACTGACACGGATCAGGGAACTGACGGGGACCACGGAACTTACACGGACCAGAGAACTGACACGGATCTGGGAACTGACAGGGACCAGGGAACTAACTGGGTCCAGGGAAAAGACAAGGACCAGGGAATTGACACGGACCAGGCAACTGACACGGATCAGTGAACGGGCGGGGACCAGGGAAATGACACGGACCAGGGAACTGACACGGATTAGGAATCGGGCTGGGACCAGAAAACTGTCACGGATCAGGGAGCGGATGGGGACCAGGGAACTGACATGGACCAGGGAACTGACACGGACCTGGGTACTGACAGGGACGAGGGAACTGACATGGACCAGTGAACTGACACAGATTAGGAATCGGATGGGGACGAGAAAACTTACACGGACCAGGGAACTGACACGGACCTGGGAACTGACAGGGACCAGGGAACTGACAGGGACCAGGGAAAAGACACCGACCAGGGAACTGACACGGACCAGGAAACTGATGCGGACCAGGGAACTGACACGGACCAGGGAACTGACACGGATTAGGGATCGAATGGGGACCAGAAAACTGACATGGATCAGGGATCTGACACGGATCAGGGAACTGACACAGATCTGGGAACTGACAGGGACCAGGGAACTGACAAGGACCAGGGAACTGACACGGACTAGGGAACTGACAGGCACCGGGGAACTGACACGGACCAGGGAACTGACACGGATTAGGAATCGGACGGGGACCAGAAAACTGACACGGATCAGGGAGCGGATGGGGACCAGGGAACTGACATGGACCAGGGAACTGACACAGACCTGGGAACTGACAGGGACCAGGGCACTGACACCGACCAGGGAACTGACTGGGACCAGGGAACTCACAGGGACCAGGGAACTGACAGACACCAGGGAACTGACAGGGAACAGGGAACTGACACCGACCAGGAAACTGACATGGACCAGGGAACTGACGGGGACCAGGGGAACTGACGGGGACGAGGGAACTGACACGGACCAGGGGAACTGACGGGGACGAGGGAACTGACATGGATTAGGAATCAGACGGGGACCAGAAAACTGACACGGATCAGGGAACGGACGGGAACCAGGGAACTTACACGGACCAGGGAACTGACACAGACCTGGGAACTGACAGGGACGAGGGAACTGACATGGACCAGGGAAAAGACACGGACCAGGAAACTGATGCGGACCAGGAAACTGACACGGACCAGGGAACTGACGGGGTCCAGGGAAATCACACGGACCAGGGACCTGACATGGACCAGGGAACTGGCATGAAACAGGGAACTGACATGGACCAGGGAACTGACGGGAACGAGGGAACTGACACAGACCGGGGAATGCACAGGGACAAGGGACCTGACATGGACCAGGGAACTGACAGGGTACGGAGAACTGACACCGACCAGGAAACTGACAGGGACCAGGGAACTGACAGGGACCAGGGAACTGACACGGACCACGGAAGTGACACGGATTAGGGATCGGATGGGGACCAGAAAACTGACATGGATCAGGGAACGGACGGGGACCAGGGGACTGACACCGACCAGGGAACTGACTGGGACTAGGGAACTCACAGGGACCAGGGAACTGACAGACACCAGGGAACTGACAGGGAACAGGGAACTGACACCGACCAGGAAACTGAAACGGACCAGGGGACTGACGGGACCAGAGAACTGACAAGGACCGGAGAACTGACACGGACAAGGAAACTGATAGGGACCAGGGGAACTGACGGGGACGAGGGAACTGACACGCACCTGGGAACTGACGGGGATGAGGGAATTGACATGGACCAGCGAACTGACACGGATTAGGAATCGGAAGGGGACGAAAAAACTGACACGGATCAGGGAACGCACGGGGACTAGGGAACTTACACGGAGCAGGGAACTGACACCGACCAGAGAAATGACACTGACCAGGGAACTGACACAGACCAGGAAACTGACACGGACCAGGAAACTGACACGGACCAGGGAACTGACACAGAGCAGGGAGCTGACAGGGCCCAGGGAACTCACAGAGACCAGGGAGCTGACAGACAACAGGGAACTGACAGGGAATAGGGAACTGAAACCGACCAGGGAACTGACAAGGACCAGGAAACTGACACGGACCAGGGAACTGACGGGGTCCAGGGAAATCACACGGACCAGGGACCTGACATGGACCAGGGAACTGGCATGAAACAGGGAACTGACATGGACCAGGGAACTGACGGGAACGAGGGAACTGACACAGACCGGGGAATGCACAGGGACCAGGGAGCTGACATGGACCAGGGAACCGACAGGGTACGGAGAACTGACACCGACCAGGAAACTGACGCGGATCAGGGAAATGACAGGGACCAGGGAACTAACTGGGACAAGGGAAACGACAAGGACCAGGGAACTGACATGGACCAGGGATCTGACACGGATCAGGGAACTGACACAGATCTGGGAACTGACAGGGACCAGGGAACTGACAAGGACCAGGGAACTGACACGGACCAGGGAACTGAGAGGGACCAGGAAACTGACACGGATCAGGGAACGGCGCGGTCCAGGGAACTGACACGCACAAGGGAATTGACACGGACATGGGAACTGACAGGGACTGGGGAACTGACAGGGACTGGGGAACTAACGGGGACCGGGAAGCTGACACGGATTAGGGAACTGACATGGGCCAGGGGAACCGACAGGGACCAGGGAGCTGACAGGGAGCAGAGAACTGACAGGGACCAGGAAACTGACACGGACCAGGGAAATGATGCGGAGAACGGAACTGACACAGACCAGGGTACTGACGGGGACCAGCAAACTGACAGGGAACAGGGAACTGACAGGGAACAGGGAACTGACACCGACCAGGGAACTGACACGGACCAGGAAACTGACAAGGATCAGTGAACTGACAGGGACCAGGGAACTGACACGGACAAGGGAACTGACGGGACCAGGGAACTGACACGGTCCAGGGATCTGACATGGACCAGTGAACTGACAGGGACCAGGGAACTGACGGGGACCAGCGAACTCACAAGGACCAGGGAACTGACACGGACCAGGCAACTGACACGGACCAGGGAACTGACACGGACCAAGGAACTGACAGGCACCAGGGAACTGACACGGACCAGGGAACTGACATGGATCGGGGAACTGACACGGACCAGGGAACTGACACGGACCAAGGAAATGACGGAGACCAGGGAACTGACAGGGACTAGGGAACTGACAGGCACCAGGGAACTGAAGTGGACAGGGGAACTGACACGGACCAGGGAACTGACACGGACAAGGGAACTGACGGGTATTAGGGAACTGACACAGACCGGGAAACTGACACGGACCAGGGAAATGACGGAGACCAGGGAACTGACAGGGACTAGGGAACTGACAGGCACCAGGGAACTGAAGTGGACCGGGGAACTGACACGGATCAGGGAACTGAACGGATCGGGGAACTGACACGGACCAGGGAACTGACAGGGACCAGGGAACTGACAGGGACCAGGGTACTGACACGGTCCAGGGAACTGACAAGGATAGGGGAACTGACACGGACCAGGGAACTGACAGGGACCAGGGAACCGACACGGACCAGGGAACTAACATGGACCAGGGAACTGACACGGACCAGGGAACTGACACGGATCAGGGAACTGACGGGGACCATGGAACTTACACGGACCAGAGAACTGACACGGCTCTGGGAACTGACAGGGACCAGGGAGCTAACTGGGACCAGGGAATTAACTGGGACAAGGGAAACGACAAGGACCAGGGAACTAACATGGACCAGTAATCTGACACGGATCAGGGAACTGACACAGATCTGGGAACTGACAGCGAACAGTGAACTGACATGGACCAGGGAACTGACACGGATCAGGGAACGGACGGGGTCCAGGGAACTGACACGGACAAGGGAATTGACACGGACATGGGAACTGACAGGGCTGGGGAACTAACGGGGACCAGGGAGCTGACACGGACAAGGGAACTGACACGGGCCAGGGGACCGACAGGGACCAGGGAGCTGACAGGGAGCAGAGAACTGACAGGGACCAGGAAACTGACACGGACCAGGGAAATGATACGGAGCACGGAACTGACACAGACCAGGGTACTGACGGGGACCAACAAACTGACAGGGAAAAGGGAACTGACAGGCACCAGAGAACTAACAGGGAACAGGGAACTGACACCGACCAGGGAACTGACACCGACCAGGGAACTGACACGGACCAGGAAACTGACACCGAGAAGGGAACTGACGGGACCAGGGAACTGACACGGTCCAGGGAACTGACACGGACCAGTGAACTGACAAGGACCAGGGAACTGACACGGTCAAGGGAACTGACGGGACCAGGGAAGTGACGGGGACCAGCGAAATCACAAGGACCAGGGAACTGACACAGACCGGGGAAATGACACGCACCAGGGCACTGACACGGACCAAGGAACTGACAGGCACCAGGGAACTGACACGGACAGGGAACTGACATGGATCGGGGAACTGACACGGACCAGGGAACTGACACGGACCAAGGAAATGACGGAGACCAGGGAACTGACAGGGACTAGGGAACTGACAGGCACCAGGGAACTGAAGTGGACAGGGGAACTGACAGAGACCAGGGAACTGACACGGACAAGGGAACTGACAGGCACCAGGGAACTGAAGTGGACCGGGGAACTGAACGGATCGGGGAACTGACACGGACCAGGGAACTGACACGGACCAAGGAAATGACGGAGACCAGGGAACTGACACGGACCAAGGAAATGACGGAGACCAGGGAACTGACAGTGACTAGGGAACTGACAGGCACCAGGGAACTGAAGTGGACCGGGGAACTGAACGGATCGGGGAACTGACACGGACCAGGGAAATGACAGGGACTAGGGAACCGACACGGAGCAGGGAACTGACACGGATCAGGGAACTGACGGGGACCACGGAACTTACACGGACCAGAGAACTGACACGGATCTGGGAACTGACAGGGACCAGGGAACTAACTGGGTCCAGGGAAAAGACAAGGACCAGGGAATTGACACGGACCAGGCAACTGACACGGATCAGTGAACGGGCGGGGACCAGGGAACTGACACGGACCAGGGAACTGACACGGATTAGGAATCGGGCTGGGACCAGAAAACTGTCACGGATCAGGGAGCGGATGGGGACCAGGGAACTGACATGGACCAGGGAACTGACACGGACCTGGGTACTGACAGGGACGAGGGAACTGACATGGAACAGTGAACCGACACAGATTAGGAATCGGATGGGGACGAGAAAACTTACACGGACCAGGGAACTGACACGGACCTGGGAACTGACAGGGACCAGGGAACTGACACCGACCAGGGAAATGACACCGACCAGGGAACTGACACGGACCAGGAAACTGATGCGGACCAGGGAACTGACACGGACCAGGGAACTGACACGGATTAGGGATCGAATGGGGACCAGAAAACTGACATGGATCAGGGATCTGACACGGATCAGGGAACTGACACAGATCTGGGAACTGACAGGGACCAGGGAACTGACAAGGACCAGGGAACTGACACGGACTAGGGAACTGACACGGATTAGGAATCGGACGGGGACCAGAAAACTGACACGGATCAGGGAGCGGATGGGGACCAGGGAACTGACATGGACCAGGGAACTGACACAGACCAGGGAAATGACACGCACCAGGGCACTGACAAGGACCAAGGAACTGACACGGACAGGGAACTGACATGGATCGGGGAACTGACACGGACCAGGGAACTGACACGGACCAAGGAAATGACGGAGACCAGGGAACTGACAGGGACTAGGGAACTGACATGCACCAGGGAACTGAAGTGGACAGGGGAACCGACAGAGACCAGGGAACTGACACGGACAAGGGAACTGACAGGCATTAGGGAACTGACACAGAGCGGGGAACTGACACGGACCAGGGAACTGACACGGACCAAGGAAATGACGGAGACCAGGGAACTGACAGGGATTAGGGAACTGACAGGCACCAGGGAACTGAAGTGGACCGGGGAACTGAACGGATCGGGGAACTGACACGGACCAGGGAAATGACAGGGAGTAGGGAACCAACACGGACCAGGGAACTGACACGGATCAGGGAACTGACGGGGACCACGGAACTTACACGGACCAGAGAACTGACACGGATCTGGGAACTGACAGGGACCAGGGAAAAGACAAGGACCAGGGAATTGACACGGACCAGGCAACTGACACGGATCAGTGAACGGGCGGGGACCAGGGAACTGACACGGACCAGGGAACTGACACGGACAAGGGAACTGACAGGCATTAGGGAACTGACACAGACCGGGAAACTGACACGGACCAGGGAAATGACGGAGACCAGGGAACTGACAGGGACTAGGGAACTGACAGGCACCAGGGAACTGAAGTGGACCGGGGAACTGACACGGATCAGGGAACTGAACGGATCGGGGAACTGACACGGACCAGGGAACTGACAGGGACCAGGGAACTGACAGGAAGCAGGGAACTGACACGGACTAGGGAACTGACAGTGACCAGGGAACTGACACGGACCAGGGAACTGACACGGACTAGGGATCTGACTTGGACAAGAGAACTGACAGGCATTAGGGAACTGACACGGACCGGGGAACTGACATGGACCAGGGAAATGACGGAGACCAAGGAACTGACACGGACCAGGGAACTGACATGAACCAGGGAACTGATAGGGACCAGAGCGTTGACACGGACAAGGGAACTGACACGGACCAGGGAAATGACGGAGACCAAGGAACTTGCATGGACCAGGGAACAGACGGGGACCAGGGTACTGACACGGTCCAGGGAACTGACACGGTCCAGCGAACTGACACGGTCCAGCGAACTGACGTGGAACAGGGAACTGACAGGGATCGGGGAACTGACATGGATCGGGGAACTGACACGGACCAGGGCACTGACAGGGACCAGGGAACAGACACGGACCAGGGATCTGGCACGGATCAGGGAACAAAAAGGGACCAGGGAACTGAGAGGGACCAGGGAACTGACACGGACCAGGGAACTGACACGGATTAGGGATCGAATGGGGACCAGAAAACTGACATGGATCAGGGATCTGACACGTATCAGGGAACTGACACAGATCTGGGAACTGACAGGGACCAGGGAACTGACAAGGACCAGGGAACTGACACGGACTAGGGAACTGACACGGATTAGGAATCGGACGGGGACCAGAAAACTGACACGGATCAGGGAGCGGATGGGGACCAGGGAACTGACATGGACCAGGGAACTGACACAGACCAGGGAAATGACACGCACCAGGGCACTGACAAGGACCAAGGAACTGACACGGACAGGGAACTGACATGGATCGGGGAACTGACACGGACCAGGGAACTGACACGGACCAAGGAAATGACGGAGACCAGGGAACTGACAGGGACTAGGGAACTGACAGGCACCAGGGAACTGAAGTGGACAGGGGAACTGACAGAGACCAGGGAACTGACACGGACAAGGGAACTGACAGGCATTAGGGAACTGACACAGAGCGGGGAACTGACACGGACCAGGGAACTGACACGGACCAAGGAAATGACGGAGACCAGGGAACTGACAGGGACTAGGGAACTGACAGGCACCAGGGAACTGAAGTGGACCGGGGAACTGAACGGATCGGGGAACTGACACGGACCAGGGAAATGACAGGGAGTAGGGAACCAACACGGACCAGGGAACTGACACGGATCAGGGAACTGACGGGGACCACGGAACTTACACGGACCAGAGAACTGACACGGATCTGGGAACTGACAGGGACCAGGGAAAGACAAGGACTGGGGAATTGACACGGACCAGGCAACTGACACGGATCAGTGAACGGGCGGGGACCAGGGAACTGACACGGACCAGGGAACTGACACGGACAAGGGAACTGACAGGCATTAGGGAACTGACACAGACCGGGAAACTGACACGGACCAGGGAAATGACGGAGACCAGGGAACTGACAGGGACTAGGGAACTGACAGGCACCAGGGAACTGAAGTGGACCGGGGAACTGACACGGATCAGGGAACTGAACGGATCGGGGAACTGACACGGACCAGGGAACTGACAGGGACCAGGGAACTGACAGGAAGCAGGGAACTGACACGGACTAGGGAACTGACAGGGACCAGGGAACTGACACGGACCAGGGAACTGACACGGACTAGGGATCTGACTTGGACAAGAGAATTGACAGGCATTAGGGAACTGACACGGACCGGGGAACTGACACGGACCAGGGAAATGACGGAGACCAAGGAACTGACACGGACCAGGGAACTGACATGAACCAGGGAAATGACGGAGACCAAGGAACTTGCATGGACCAGGGAACTGACGGGGACCAGGGTACTGACACGGTCCAGGGAACTGACACGGTCCAGCGAACTGACACGGTCCAGCGAACTGACGTGGAACAGGGAACTGACAGGGATCGGGGAACTGACATGGATCGGGGAACTGACACGGACCAGGGCACTGACAGGGACCAGGGAACAGACACGGACCAGGGATCTGGCACGGATCAGGGAACAAAAAGGGACCAGGGAACTGAGAGGGACCAGGGAACTGACGCGGGCCCGGGAACTGACACGGATCAGGGAATTGAAAAGGACATGGGTACTGACAGGGACTGGGGAACTAACGGGGATCGGCGAAATGAGACGGACCAGGGAACGGTCAGGGACCTGGGAGCTGACACGGACCAGGGAACTGACGGGGACCAGGGAACTGACAAGGACCAAGGAACTGACAGGCACTAGGGAACTGACGGGGAACAGGGAACTGACACTGACCAGGGAACTGACACGGACAAGGGAACTGACACAGTCCAGCAGAAGTGACAGGGACCAGGGAACTGACACGGACCAGGGAACTGACAGGGACCAGGGAACTGACAGGGACCAGGTAACTGACTGACACCAGGGAACTGTCACGGACTAGGGAACTGACAGGGACCAGGGAACTGACACGGACAAGGGAACTGACACGGACAAGAGAACTGACAGGCATCAGGGAACTGACACGGACCAGGGAAGTGACGGAGACCAGGGAAATGACAGGGACTAGGGAACCGACGCGGACCAGGGAACTGCACGGACCAGGGAACTGACACGGACCAGGGAACTGACAGGGACCAAGGAACTGACAGGGATCAGGGAACTGACACGGACCAGGGAACTGACACGGATCAGGGAACTGACGGGGACCACGGAACTTACACTGACCAGAGAACTGACACGGCTGGGAACTGAACGGATCGGGGAACTGACACGGACCAGGGAGCTAACTGGGACCATGGAAAAGACAAGGACCAGGCAACTGACACGGATCAGAGAATGGGCGGGGACCAGGGAAGTGACATGGATCAGGGAACGGAAACGGACCAGGGAACTGAGATGGACCAGGGAACCGACACGTACCAGGGAATTGACACGGACATGGGAACTGACAGGGACTGGACTAGGGAACTGACAGGCACCAGGGAACTGAAGTGGACCGGGGAACTGAAACGGATCAGGGAACTGAACGGATCGGGGAACTGACACGGACCAGGGAACTGACAGGGACCAAGGAACTGACAGGGATCAGGGAAATGACACGGACCAGGGAACTGACACGGTCCAGCGAACTGACATGGAACAGGGAACTGACAGGGATCGGGGAACTGACATGGATCAGGGAACTGACACGGACCAGGGCACTGACAGGGACCAGGGAACAGACACGGACCAGGGATCTGGCACGGATCAGGGAACAAAAAGGGACCAGGGAACTGAGAGGGACCAGGGAACTGACGCGGGCCCGGGAACTGACACGGATCAGGGAATTGAAAAGGACATGGGTACTGACAGGGACTGGGGAACTAACGGGGATCGGCGAAATGAGACGGACCAGGGAACGGTCAGGGACCTGGGAGCTGACACGGACCAGGGAACTGACGGGGACCAGGGAACTGACAAGGACCAAGGAACTGACAGGCACTAGGGAACTGACGGGGAACAGGGAACTGACACTGACCAGGGAACTGACACGGACAAGGGAACTGACACAGTCCAGCAGAAGTGACAGGGACAAGGGAACTGACACGGTCCAGGGAACTGACAGGGACCAGGGAACTGACAGGGACCAGGGAACTGACTGACACCAGGGAACTGTCACGGACTAGGGAACTGACAGGGACCAGGGAACTGACACGGACAAGGGAACTGACACGGACAAGAGAACTAACAGGCATCAGGGAACTGACACGGACCAGGGAAGTGACGGAGACCAGGGAAATGACAGGGACTAGGGAACCGACGCGGACCAGGGAACTGCACGGACCAGGGAACTGACACGGACCAGGGAACTGACAGGGACCAAGGAACTGACAGGGATCAGGGAACTGACACGGACCAGGGAACTGACACGGATCAGGGAACTGACGGGGACCACGGAACTTACACTGACCAGAGAACTGACACGGCTGGGAACTGAACGGATCGGGGAACTGACACGGACCAGGGAGCTAACTGGGACCATGGAAAAGACAAGGACCAAGGAACTGACACGGACCAGGCAACTGACACGGATCAGAGAATGGGCGGGGACCAGGGAACTGACATGGATCAGGGAACGGAAACGGACCAGGGAACTGAGATGGACCAGGGAACCGACACGTACCAGGGAATTGACACGGACATGGGAACTGACAGGGACTGGACTAGGGAACTGACAGGCACCAGGGAACTGAAGTGGACCGGGGAACTGAAACGGATCAGGGAACTGAACGGATCGGGGAACTGACACGGACCAGGGAACTGACAGGGACCAAGGAACTGACAGGGATCAGGGAACTGACACGGACCAGGGAACTGACACGGATCAGGGAACTGACGGGGACCACGGAACTTACACTGACCAGAGAACTGACACGGCTGGGAACTGAACGGATCGGGGAACTGACACGGACCAGGGAGCTAACTGGGACCATGGAAAAGACAAGGACCAGGCAACTGACACGGATCAGAGAATGGGCGGGGACCAGGGAACTGACATGGATCAGGGAACGGAAACGGACCAGGGAATTGACACGGACATGGGAACTGACAGGGACTGGGGAACTAACGGGGACCGGGGAAATGACACGGACCAGGGAACGGTCAGGGACCGGGGAGCCTACACGGACCAGGGAACTGACGGAGACCAGCGAACTGACAGGGACCAGGGAACTGACAGGCACCAGGGAACGGACAGGGAACAGGGAACTGACACTGACCAGGGAACTAACACGCACAAGGGAACTGACTCGGACCAGCGGAAGTGACAGGGACCAGGGAACTGACACGGACCAAGGAACTGACATGGACCAGGGAACTGACTGGAACCAGGGAACTGACACGCACTAGGAAACTGACACGGATCAGGGAACTGACACGGACCAAGGAACTGACAGGCACCAGGGAACTGTCACGGACCAGGGAACTGACACGGACCGGGGTACTGACACGGACCAGGGAAATGACGGAGACCAGGGAACTGTCAGGGACTAGGGAACTGACAGGCTCCAGGGAACTGAAATGGACCGGGGAACTGACACGGATCAGGGAACTGAACGGATCGGGGAAATGACAGGGACCAGGGAACCGTCACGGACCAGGGAACTGACACGGATCAGGGAACTGACGGCGACCACGGAACTTACACGGAGCAGAGAACTGACACGGATCTGGAAACTGACAGGGACCAGGGAACCGACACGGACCAGGGAACTAACATGGACCAGGGAACTGACACGGACCAGGGAACTGACACGGATCAGGGAACTGACGGGGACCATGGAACTTACACGGACCAGACAACTGACACGGTTCTGGGAACTGACAGGGACCAGGGAGCTAACTGGGACCAGCGAATTAACTGGGACAAGGGAAACGACAAGGACCATGGAACTGAAATGGACCAGGGATCTGACACGGATCAGGGAACTGACACAGATCTGGGAACGGACGGGGTCCAGGGAACTGACACGGACAAGGGAATTGACACGGACATGGGAACTGACAGAGACTGGGTAACTAACGGGGACCAGGGAGCTGACACGGACAAGAGAACTGACACGGGCCAGGGGAACCGACAGGGACCAGGGAGCTGACAGGGAGCAGAGAACTGACAGGGCCCAGGAAACTGACACGGACCAGGGAAATGTTACGGAGCACGGAACTGACACAGACCAGGGTACTGACGGGGACCAACAAACTGACAGGGAACAGGGAACTGACAGGCACCAGAGAACTAACAGGGAACAGGGAACTGACACCGACCAGGGAACTGACACGGACCAGGAAACTGACACCGAGAAGGGAACTGACGGGACCAGGGAACTGACACGGTCCAGGGAACTGACACGGACCAGTGAACTGACAAGGACCAGGGAACTGACACGGACAAGGGAACTGACGGGACCAGGGAACTGACGGGCCCAGCGAACTCACAAGGACCAGGGAACTGACACAGACCGGGGAAATGACACGCACCAGGGCACTGACACGGACCAAGGAACTGACAGGCACCAGGGAACTGACACGGACCAGGGAACTGACATGGATCGGGGAATTGACACGGACCAGGGAACTGACACGGACCAAGGAAATGACGGAGACCAGGGAACTGACAGGGACTAGGGAACTGACAGGCACCAGGGAACTGAAGTGGACAGGGGAACTGACAGAGACCAGGGAACTGACACGGACAAGGGAACTGACTTGCATTAGGGAACTGACACAGAGCGGGGAACTGACACGGACCAGGGAACTGACACGGACCAAGGAAATGACGGAGACCAGGGAACTGACAAGGACTAGGGAACTGACAGGCACCAGGGAACTGAAGTGGACCGGGGAACTGAACGGATCGGGGAACTGACACGGACCAGGGAAATAACAGGGACTAGGGAACCGATACGGACCAGGGAACTGACACGGATCAGGGAACTGACGGGGACCACGGAACTTACGCGGAGCAGAGAACTGACACGGATCTGGGAACTGACAGGGACCAGGGAACCGACACGGACCAGGGAACTAACATGGACCAGGGAACTGACACGGACCAGGGAACTAACACGGATCAGGGAACTGTCGGGGACCATGGAACTTACACGGACCAGAGAACTGACACGGTTCTGGGAACTGACAGGGACCAGGGAGCTAACTGGGACCAGGGAATTAACTGGGACAAGGGAAACGACAAGGACCATGGAACTGACATGGACCAGGGATCTGACACGGATCAGGGAACTGACACAGATCTGGGAACGGACTGGGTGCAGGGAACTGACACGGACTAGGGAATTGACACGGACATGGGAACTGACAGGGACTGGGGAACTAACGGGGACCAGGGAGCTGACACGGACAAGGGAACTGACACGGGCCAGGGGAACCGACAGGGACCAGGGAGCTGACAGGGAGCAGAGAACTGACAGGGACCAGGAAACTGACACGGACCAGGGAAATGATACGGAGCACGGAACTGACACAGACCAGGGTACTGACGGGGACCAACAAACTGACAGGGAACAGGGAACTGACAGGCACCAGAGAACTAACAGGGAACAGGGAACTGACACCGACCAGGGAACTGACACCGACCAGGGAACTGACATGGACCAGGAAACTGACACCGCGAAGGGAACTGACGGGACCAGGGAACTGACACGGTCCAGGGAACTGACACGGACAAGGGAACTGACGGGACCAGGGAACTGACGGGCCCAGCGAACTCACAAGGACCAGGGAACTGACACAGACCGGGGAAATGACACGCACCAGGGCACTGATACGGACCAAGGAACTGACAGGCACCAGGGAACTGACACGGACCAGGGAACTGACATGGATCGGGGAACTGACACGGACCAGGGAACTGACACGGGCCAAGGAAATGACGGAGACCAGGGAACTGACAGGGACTAGGGAACTGACAGGCACCAGGGAACTGAAGTGGACAGGGGAACTGACAGAGACCAGGGAACTGACACGGACAAGGGAACTGACAGGCATTAGGGAACTGACACATAGCGGGGAACTGACACGGACCAGGGAACTGACACGGACCAAGGAAATGACGGAGACCAGGGAACTGACAGGGACTAGGGAACTGACAGGCACCAGGGAACTGAAGTGGACCGGGGAACTGAACGGATCGGGGAACTGACACGGACCAGGGAAATGACAGGGACTAGGGAACCGACACGGACGAGGGAACTGACACGGATCAGGGAACTGACGGAGACCAGGGAACTGACAGGGACTAGGGAACCGACGCGGACCAGGGAACTGCACGGACCAGGGAACTGACACGGACCAGGGAACTGACAGGGACCAAGAAGTGACAGGGATCAGGGAACTGACACGGTCCAGGGAACTGACACGGACCAGTGAACTGACAAGGACCAGGGAACTGACAGGGACAAGGAACTGACGGGACCAGGGAACTGACGGGGACCAGAGAACTCACAAGGACCAGGGAACTGACACAGACCAGGCAACTGACACGGACCAGGGAACTGACACGGACCGGGGAAATGACAGGCACCAGGGAACTGACACGGACCAGGGAACTGACATGAATCGGGGAACTGACACGGACCAGGGAACTGACACGGACCAAGGAAATGACGGAGACCAGGGAACTGACAGGGACTAGGGAACTGACAGGCACCAGGGAACTGAAGTGGACAGGGGAACTGACACGGACCAGGGAACTGACACGGAAAAGGGAACTGACAGGCATTAGGGAACTGACACAGACCGGGAAACTGTCACGGACCAGGGAAATGACGGAGACCAGGGAACTGTCATGGACTAGGGAACTGACAGTCTCCAGGGAACTGAAGTGGACCGGGGAACTGACACGGATCAGGGAACTGAACGGATCGGGGAAATGACAGGGACCAGGGAACCGACACGGACCAGGGAACTGACACGGATCAGGGAACTGACGGGGAACACGGAACTTACACGGACCAGAGAACTGACACGGATCTGGGAACTGACGGGGACCAGAGAACTCACAAGGACCAGGGAACTGACGCAGACCAGGCAACTGACACGGACCAGGGAACTGACACGGACCGAGGAAATGACAGGCACCAGGGAACTGACACGGACCAGGGAACTGACATGAATCGGGGAACT
This sequence comes from Mobula birostris, assembly GCF_030028105.1. Classification (NCBI taxonomy): domain Eukaryota; kingdom Metazoa; phylum Chordata; class Chondrichthyes; order Myliobatiformes; family Myliobatidae; genus Mobula; species Mobula birostris. The sequence goes on from NC_092397.1 coordinate 38,579,521, forward strand.
GACACGGACCAGGGAACTGACACGGACCAAGGAAATGACGGAGACCAGGGAACTGACACGGACAAGGGAACTGACAGGCATTAGGAACTGACACAGAGCGGGGAACTGACGCGGACCAGGGAACTGCCACGGACCAAGGAAATGACGGAGACCAGGGAACTGACAGGGACTAGGGAACTGACAGGCACCAGGGAGCTGAAGTGGACCGGGGATCTGAACGGATCGGGGAACTGACACGGACCAGGGAAATGACAGGGACCAGGGAACCGACACGGACCAGCGAACTGACACGGATCAGGGAACTGACGGGGACCACGGAACTTACACGGACCAGAGAACTGACACGGATCTGGGAACTGACAGGGACCAGGGAACTAACTGGGACCAGGGAAAAGACAAGGACCAGGGAATTGACACGGACCAGGCAACTGACACGGATCAGTGAACGGGCGGGGACCAGGGAACTGACACGGACCAGGGAATTGTCACGGACATGGGAACTGACAGGGACTGGGGAACTAGCGGGGACCGGGGAAATGACACGGAACAGGGAACTGACGGAGACCAGCGAACTGACAGGGACCAGGGAACTGACAGGCACCAGGGAACTGAGAGGGAACAGGGAACTGACACTTACCAGGGAAGTAAAACGGACAAGGAAACTGATACGGACCAGCGGAAGTAACAGGGACCAGGGAACTGACACGGACCAAGGAACTGACAGGAAGCAGGGAACTGACTGAGACTAGGGAACTGACACGGACTAGGGAACTGACAGGGACCAGGGAACTGACACGGACCAGGGAACTGACACGGACTAGGGATCTGACTTGGACAAGAGAACTGACAGGCATTAGGGAACTGACACGGACCGGGGAACTGACACGTACCAGGGAAATGACGGAGACCAAGGAACTGACACGGACCAGGAACTGACACGGACCTGGGAACTGACACGGACCAGGGAACTGACATGAACCAGGGAACTGATAGGGACCGGAGCGTTGACACGGACAAGGGAACTGACACGGACCAGGGAAATGACGGAGACCAAGGAACTTGCATGGACCAGGGAACTGACAGGCACCAGGGAACTGACTGGGACCAGGGAACTGACACGGACCAGGGAACTGACACGGACCACGGAACTGACAGGGACAAGGAACTGACAGGGATCAGGGAACTGACACGGACCAGGGAACTGACACGGATCAGGGAACTGACGGGGACCACGGAACTGACACGGACCAGGGAACTGACATGGATCGGGAACTGACACGGACCAGGGAACTGACACGGATCAGAGAATGGGCGGGGACCAGGGAACTGACATGGATCAGGGAACGGAAACGGACCAGGGAACTGAGATGGACCAGGGAACCAACACGTACCAGGGAATTGATACGGACATGGGAACTGACAGGGACTGGGGAACTAACGGGGACCGGGAAATGACACGGACCAGGGTACGGTCAGGGACCGGGAGCCGACACGGACCAGGGAACTGACGGAGACCAACGAACTGACAGGGACCAGGGAACTGACAGGCACCAGGGAACGGACAGGGAACAGGAACTGACACTGACCAGGGAACTAACACGGACAAGGGAACTGACTCGGACCAGCGGAAGTGACAGGGACCAGGGAACTGACACGGACCAAGGAACTGACAGGGACCAGGGAACTGACTGGAACCAGGGAACTGACACGGACTAGGAAACTGACACGGACCAGGGAACTGACACGGACCAAGGAACTGACAGGCACCAGGGAACTGACACGGACCAGGGAACTGACATGGATCGGGGAACTGACACGGACCAGGGAACTGACACGGACCAAGGAAATGACGGAGACCAGGGAACTGACAGGGACTAGGGAACTGACAGGCACCAAGGAACTGAAGTGGACAGGGGAACTGACACGGACCAGGGAACTGACACGGACAAGGGAACTGACAGGCATTAGGGAACTGACACAGACCGGGAAACTGACACGGACCAAGGAAATGACGGAGGCCAGGGAACTGAAGTGGACAGGGGAACTGACACGGACCAGGGAACTGACACGGACAAGGTAACTGACAGGCATTAGGGAACTGACAGGGACCAGGGAACTGACAGGGACCAGGGTACTGACACGGTCCAGGGAACTGACAAGGATAGGGGAACTGACACGGACCAGGGAACTGACAGGGACCAGGGAACTGACACGGACCAGGGAACTGACACGGATCAGGGTACTGACGGGGACCATGGAACTTACACAGACCAGAGAACTGACACGGCTCTGGGAACTGACAGGGACCAGGGAGCTAACTGGGACCAGGGAATTAACTGGGACAAGGGAAACGACAAGGACCAGGGAACTGACATGGACCAGGGATCTGACACGGATCAGGGAACTGACACAGATCTGGGAACTGACAGGGACCAGGGAACTGACATGGACCAGGGAACTGACACGGATCAGGGAACGGACGGGTTCCAGGGAACTGACACGGACAACGGAATTGACACGGACATGAGAACTGACAGGGACTGGGGAACTAACGGGGACCAGGAAGCTCACACGGACAAGGGAACTGACACGGGCCAGGGAAATGATACGGAGCACGGAACTGACACAGACCAGGGTACTGACGGGGACCAACAAACTGACAGGGAAAAGGGAACTGACAGGCACCAGAGAACTAACAAGGAACTGGGAACTGACACCGACCAGGGAACTGACACCGATCAGGGAACTGACACGGACCAGGAAACTGACACCGAGAAGGGAACTGACGGGACCAGGGAACTGACACGGTCCAGGGAACTGACACGGACCAGTGAACTGACAAGGACCAGGGAACTGACACGGACAAGGGAACTGACGGGACTAGGGAACTGACACGGACCAGGGAACGGTCAGGGACCGGGGAGCCGACACGGACCAGGGAACTGACGGAGACCAGCGAACTGACAGGGACCAGGGAACTGACAGGCACCAGGGAACTGACAGGCACCAGGGAACTGACAGGGACCAGGGAACTGACAGGCACCAGGGAACTGACAGGCACCAGGGAACTGACAGGGACCAAGGAACTGACAGGGATCTGGGAACTGACACGGACCAGGGAACTGACACGGATCAGGGAACTGACGGGGACCACGGAACTTACACTGACCAGAGAACTGACACGGCTGGGAACTGAACGGATCGGGGAACTGACACGGACCAGGGAGCTAACTGGGACCATGGAAAAGACAAGGACCAAGGAACTGACACGGACCAGGCAACTGACACGGATCAGAGAATGGGCGGGGACCAGGGAACTGACATGGATCAGGGAACGGAAACGGACCAGGGAACTGAGATGGACCAGGGAACCGACACGTACCAGGGAATTGACACGGACATGGGAACTGACAGGGACTGGACTAGGGAACTGACAGGCACCAGGGAACTGAAGTGGACCGGGGAACTGAAACGGATCAGGGAACTGAACGGTTCGGGGAACTGACACGGACCAGGGAACTGACAGGGACCAGGGAACCGACACGGACAAGGGAACTGACAGGCATTAGGAAACTGACACAGACCGGGAAACTGGCACGGACCAGGGAACTGACAGGGACCAAGGAACTGACAGGGATCAGGGAACTGACACGGACCAGGGAACTGACACGGATCAGGGAACTGACGGGGACCACGGAACTTACACTGACCAGAGAACTGACACGGCTGGGAACTGAACGGATCGGGGAACTGACACGGACCAGGGAGCTAACTGGGACCATGGAAAAGACAAGGACCAGGCAACTGACACGGATCAGAGAATGGGCGGGGACCAGGGAACTGACATGGATCAGGGTACGGAAACGGACCAGGGAACTGAGATGGACCAGGGAACCAACACGTACCAGGGAATTGATACGGACATGGGAACTGACAGGGACTGGGGAACTAACGGGGACCGGGGAAATGACACGGACCAGGAACGGTCAGGGACCGGGGAGCCGACACGGACCAGGGAACTGACGGAGACCAGCGAACTGACAGGGACCAGGGAACTGACAGGCACCAGGGAACGGACAGGGAACAGGGAACTGACACTGACCAGGGAACTAACACGGACAAGGGAACTGTCTCGGACCAGCGGAAGTGACAGGGACCAGGGAACTGACACGGACCAAGGATCTGACAGGGACCAGGGAACTGACTGGAACCAGGGAACTGATACGGACTAGGAAACTGACACGGACCAGGGAACTGACACGGACCAAGGAACTGACAGGCACCAGGGAACTGACACGGACCAGGGAACTGACATGGATCGGAGAACTGACACGGACCAGGGAACTGACACGGACCAAGGAAATGACGGAGACCAGGGAACTGACAGGGACTAGGGAACTGACAGGCACCAAGGAACTGAAGTGGACAGGGGAACTGACACGGACCAGGGAACTGACACGGACAAGGGAACTGACAGGCATAAGGGAACTGACACAGACCGGGAAACTGACACGGACCAGGGAAATGACGGAGACCAGGGAACTGACGGGGACTAGGGAACTGACAGGCACCAGGGAAATGAAGTGGACCGGGGAACTGACACGGATCAGGGAACCGAACGGATCGGGGAACTGACACGGACCAGGGAACTGACAGGGACCAGGAAACTGACAGGGACCAGGGTACTGACACGGTCCAGGGAACTGACTAGGATAGGGGAACTGACACGGACCACGGAACTGACAGGGACCAGGGAACCGACACGGACCAGGGAACTAACATGGAATAGGGAACTGACACGGACCAGGGAACTGACACGGATCAGGGTACTGACGGGGACCATGGAACTTACACGGACCAGAGAACTGACACGGCTCAGGGAACTGACAGGGACCAGGGAGCTAACTGGGACCAGGGAATTAACTGGGACAAGGGAAACGACAAGGACCAGGGAACTGACATGGACCAGGGATCTGACACGGATCAGGGAACTGACACAGATCTGGGAACTGACAGGGACCAGGGAACTGACATGGACCAGGGAACTGACACGGATCAGGGAACGGACGGGGGCCAGGGAACTGACACGGACAACGGAATTGACACGGACATGGGAACTGACAGGGACTGGGGAACTAACGGGGACCAGGAAGCTGACATGGACAAGGGAACTGACACGGGCCAGGGGAACCGACAGGGACCAGGGAGCTGACAGGGAGCAGAGAACTGACAGGGACCAGGGAAATGATACGGAGTACGGAACTGACACAGACCAGGGTACTGACGGGGACCAACAAACTGACAGGGAACAGGGAACTGACAGGCACCAGAGAACTAACAAGGAACAGGGAACTGACACCGACCAGGGAACTGACACGGACCAGGAAACTGACACCGAGAAGGGAACTGACGGGACCAGGGAACTGACACGGTCCAGGGAACTGACACAGACCAGTGAACTGACAAGGACCAGGGAACTGACACGGACAAGGGAACTGACGGGACCAGGGAACTGACACGGACCGGGGAAATGACACGGACCAGGGAAATGACAGGGACCAGGGAACCGACACGGACCAGGGAACTGACACGGATCAGGGAACTGACGGGGACCACGGAGCTTACACGGACCAGAGAGCTGACACGGATCTGGGAACTGACAGGGACCAGGGAACTAACTGGGACCAGGGAAAAGACAAGGACCAGGGAATTGACACGACCCAGGCAACTGACACGGATCAGTGAACGGGCGGGGACCAGGGAACTGACACGGACCAGGGAATTGTCACGGACATGGGAACTGACAGGGACTGGGGATCTAACGGGGACCGGGGAAATGACACGGAACAGGGAACTGACGGAACCAGCGAACTGACAGGGACCAGGGAACTGACACGGACCTGGGAACTGACACGGATCAGGGAAATGACGGAGACCAAGGAACTTGCATGGACCAGGGAACTGACAGGCACCAGGGAACTGACTGGGACCAGGGCACTGACAGGGATCAGGGAACCTAAACACGGACCATGGAACTGACATGGACCAGGGAACTGACAAGGACCAGCGAATTGACATGGACCAGGGAACTGACGGGGACCAGGGTACTGACACGGTCCAGGGAACTGACACGGTCCAGCGAACTGACACGGTCCAGCGAACTGACATGGAACACGGAACTGACAGGGATCGGGGAACTGACATTGATCGGGGAACTGACACGGACCAGGGCACTGACAGGGACCAGGGAACTGACACGGACCAGGGATCTGGCACGGATCAGGGAACGGAAAGGGACCAGGGAACTGAGAGGGACTGGGGAACTAACGGGGATCGGCGAAATGAGACGGACCAGGGAACGGTCAGGGACCTGGGAGCTGACACGGACCAGGGAACTGACGGGGACCAGGGAACTGACAGGGACCAAGGAACTAACAGGCACTAGGGAACTGACGGGGAACAGGGAACTGACACTGACCAGGGAACTGACACGGACAAGGGAACTGACACAGTCAAGCAGAAGTGACAGGGACCAGGGAACTGACACGGGCCAGGGAACTGACTGACACCACGGAACTGACACGGACTAGGGAACTGACAGGGACCAGGGAACTGACACGGACAAGGGAACTGACACGGACAAGAGAACTGACAGGCATTAGGGAACTGACACGGACCAGGGAAGTGACGGAGACCAGGGAACTGACAGGGACTAGGGAACCGACGCGGACCAGGGAACTGCACGGACCAGGGAACTGACACGGACCAAGGAACTGACAGGGATCAGGGAACTGACACGGACCAGGGAACTGACACGGACCAGGGAACTGACACGGACCAGGGAACTGACACGGATCAGGGAACTGACGGGGACGACGGAACTTACACTGAGCAGAGAAATGACACGGCTGGGAACTGAACGGATCGGGGAACTGACACGGACCAGGGAGCTAACTGGGACCATGGAAAAGACAAGGACCAAGGAACTAACACGGACCAGGCAACTGACACGGATCAGAGAATGGGCGGGGACCAGGGAACTGACATGGATCAGGGAACGGAAACGGACCAGGGAACTGAGATGGACCAGGGAATCGACACGTACCAGGGAATTGACACGGACATGGGAACTGACAGGGACAGGACTAGGGAACTGACAGGCACCAGGGAACTGAAGTGGACCGGGGAACTGAAACGGATCAGGGAACTGAACGGATCGGGGAACTGACACGGACCAGGGAACTGACAGGGACCAGGGAACCGACACGGACCAGGGAACTGACACGGACCACAGAACTGACAGGGACCAAGGAACTGATAGGGATCAGGGAACTGACACGGACCAGGGAACTGCACGGACCAGGGAACTGACAGGGACCAAGGAACTGACAGGGATCAGGGAACTGACACGGACCAGGGAACTGACACGGACCAGGGAACTGACACGGACCAGGGAACTGACACGGATCAGGGAACTGACGGGGACCACGGAACTTACACTGACCAGAGAAATGACACGGCTGGGAACTGAACGGATCGGGGAACTGACACGGACCAGGGAGCTAACTGGGACCATGGAAAAGACAAGGACCAAGGCACTGACACGGACCAGGCAACTGACACGGATCAGAGAATGGGCGGGGACCAGGGAACTGACATGGATCAGGGAACGGAAACGGACCAGGGAACTGAGATGGACCAGGGAACCGACACGTACCAGGGAATTGACACGGACATGGGAACTGACAGGGACAGGACTAGGGAACTGACAGGCACCAGGGAACTGAAGTGGACCGGGGAACTGAAACGGATCAGGGAACTGAACGGATCGGGGAACTGACACGGACCAGGGAACTGACAGGGACCAGGGAACCGACACGGACCAGGGAACTGACACGGACCACAGAACTGACAGGGACCAAGGAACTGACAGGGATCAGGGAACTGACACGGACCAGGGAACTGACACGGATCAGGGAACTGACGGGGACCACGGAACTTACACTGACCAGAAAACTGACACGGCTGGGAAATGAACGGATCGGGGAACTGACACGGACCAGGGAGCTAACTGGGACCACGGAAAAGAAAAGGACCAGGCAACTGACACGGATCAGAGAATAGGCGGGGACCAGGGAACTGACATGGATCAGGGAACGGAAACGGACCAGGGAACTGAGATGGACCAGGGAACGGACACGTACCAGGGAATTGACACGGACATGGGAACTGACAGGGACTGGGGAACTAACGGGGACCGGGGAAATGACACGGACCAGGGAACGGTCAGGGACCGGGGAGCCGACACGGACCAGGGAACTGACGGAGACCAGCGAACTGACAGGGACCAGGGAACTGACAGGCACCAGGGAACGGACAGGGAACAGGGAACTGATACTGACCAGGGAACTAACACGGACAAGGGAACTGACTCGGAGCAGCGGAAGTGACAGGGACCAGGGAACTGACACGGACCAAGGAACTGACAGGGACCAGGGAACTGACTAGAACCAGGGAACTGACACGGACTAGGAAACTGACACGGACCAGGGAACTGACACGGACCAAGGAACTGACAGGCACCAGGGAACTGACACGGACCAGGGAACTGACATGGATCGGGGAACTGACACGGACCAGGGAACTGACACGGACCAAGGAAATGACGGAGACCAGGGAACTGACAGGGACTAGGGAACTGACAGGCACCAAGGACCTGAAGTGGACAGGGGAACTGACACGGACCAGGGAACTGACACGGACAAGGGAACTGACATGCATTAGGGAACTGACACAGACCGGGAAACTGACACGGACCAGGGAAATGACGGAGACCAGGGACCTGACAGGGACTAGGGAACTGACAGGCACCAGGGAACTGAAGTGGACCGGGGAACTGAAACGGATCAGGGAACTGAACGGATCGGGGAACTGACACGGACCAGGGAACTGACAGGGACCAGGGAACTGACAGGGACCAGGGTACTGACACGGTCCAGGGAACTGACAAGGATAGGGGAACTGACACGGACCAGGGAACTGACAGGGACCAGGGAACTGACACGGACCAGGGAACTGACACGGATTAGAATACTGACGGCGACCATGGAACTTACACAGACCAGAGAACTGACACGGCTCTGGGAACTGACAGGGACCAGGGAGCTAACTGGGACCAGGGAATTAACTGGGACAAGGGAAACGACAAGGACCAGGGAATGACATGGACCAGGGATCTGACACGGATCAGGGAACTGACACAGATCTGGGAACTGACAGGGACCAGGGAACTGACATGGACCAGGGAACTGACACGGATCAGGGAACGGACGGGGTCCAGGGAACTGACACGGACAACGGAATTGACACGGACATGAGAACTGACAGGGTCTGGGGAACTAACGGGGACCAGGAAGCTGACACGGACAAGGGAACTGACACGGGCCAGGGGAACCGACAGGGACCAGGGAGCTGACAGGGAGCAGAGAACTGACAGGGACCAGGAAACTGACACGGACCAGGGAAATGATACGGAGCACAGAACTGACACAGACCAGGGTACTGACGGGGACCAACAAACTGACAGGGAACAGGGAACTGACAGGCACCAGAGAACTAACAAGGAACAGGGAACTGACACCGACCAGGGAACTGACGGGGATCAGGGTACTGACGGGGACCAACGAACTGACAGGGAACAGGGAACTGACACGGATCAGGGAACTGACGGGGACCACGGAACTTACACTGACCAGAGAAATGACACGGCTGGGAACTGAACGGATCGGGGAACTGACACGGACCAGGGAGCTAACTGTGACCATGGAAAAGACAAGGACCTAGGAACTGACACGGACCAGGCAACTGACACGGATCAGAGAATGGGCGGGGACCAGGGAACTGACATGGATCAGGAAACGGAAGCGGACCAGGGAACTGAGATGGACCAGGGAACCGACACGTGCCAGGGAATTGACACGGACATGGGAACTGACAGGGACTGGACTAGGGAACTGACAGGCACCAGGGAACTGAAGTGGACCGTGGAACTGAAACGGATCAGGGAACTGAACGGATTGGGGAACTGACACGGACCAGGGAACTGACAGGGACCAGGGAACCGACACGGACCAGGGAACTGACACGGACCAGCGAACTGACAGGGACCTAGGAACTGACAGGGATCAGGGAACTGACACGGACCAGGGAACTGACACGGATCTGGGAACTGACGGGGACCACGGAACTTACACTGACCAGAGAACTGACACGGCTGGGAACTGAACGGATCGGGGAACTGACACGGACCAGGGAGCTAACTGGGACCATGGAAAAGACAAGGACCAGGCAACTGACACGGATCAGAGAATGGGCGGGGACCAGGGAACTGACATGGATCAGGGAACGGAAACGGACCAGGGAATTGACACGGACATGGGAACTGACAGGGACTGGGGAACTAACGGGGACCGGGGAAATGACACGGACCAGGGAACGGTCAGGGACCGGGGAGCCGACACGGACCAGGGAACTGACGGAGACCAGCGAACTGACAGGGACCAGGGAACTGACAGGCACCAGGAAACGGACAGGGAACAGGGAACTGATACTGACCAGGGAACTAACACGGACAAGGGAACTGACTCGGACCAGCGGAAGTGACAGGGACCAGGGAACTGACACGGACCAAGGAACTGATAGGGACCAGGGAACTGACTGGAACCAGGGAACTGACACGGACTAGGAAACTGACACGGACCAGGGAACTGTCACGGGCCAAGGAACTGACAGGCACCAGGGAACTGACACGGACCAGGGAACTGACATGGATCGGGGAACTGACACGGACCAGGGAACTGACACGGACCAAGGAAATGACGGAGACCAGGGAACTGACAGGGACTAGGGAACTGACAGGCACCAAGGACCTGAAGTGGACAGGGGAACTGACACGGACCAGGGAACTGACACGGACAAGGGAACTGACATGCATTAGGGAACTGACACAGACCGGGAAACTGACACGGACCAGGGAAATGACGGAGACCAGGGACCTGACAGGGACTAGGGAACTGACAGGCACCAGGGAACTGAAGTGGACCGGGGAACTGAAACGGATCAGGGAACTGAACGGATCGGGGAACTGACACGGACCAGGGAACTGACAGGGACCAGGGAACTGACAGGGACCAGGGTACTGACACGGTCCAGGGAACTGACAAGGATAGGGGAACTGACACGGACCAGGGAACTGACAGGGACCAGGGAACTGACACGGACCAGGGAACTGACACGGATTAGAATACTGACGGCGACCATGGAACTTACACAGACCAGAGAACTGACACGGCTCTGGGAACTGACAGGGACCAGGGAGCTAACTGGGACCAGGGAATTAACTGGGACAAGGGAAACGACAAGGACCAGGGAATGACATGGACCAGGGATCTGACACGGATCAGGGAACTGACACAGATCTGGGAACTGACAGGGACCAGGGAACTGACATGGACCAGGGAACTGACACGGATCAGGGAACGGACGGGGTCCAGGGAACTGACACGGACAACGGAATTGACACGGACATGAGAACTGACAGGGTCTGGGGAACTAACGGGGACCAGGAAGCTGACACGGACAAGGGAACTGACACGGGCCAGGGGAACCGACAGGGACCAGGGAGCTGACAGGGAGCAAAGAACTGACAGGGACCAGGAAACTGACACGGACCAGGGAAATGATACGGAGCACAGAACTGACACAGACCAGGGTACTGACGGGGACCAACGAACTGACAGGGAACAGGGAACTGACACGGATCAGGGAACTGACGGGGACCACGGAACTTACACTGACCAGAGAAATGACACGGCTGGGAACTGAACGGATCGGGGAACTGACACGGACCAGGGAGCTAACTGTGACCATGGAAAAGACAAGGACCAAGGAACTGACACGGACCAGGCAACTGACACGGATCAGAGAATGGGCGGGGACCAGGGAACTGACATGGATCAGGAAACGGAAGCGGACCAGGGAACTGAGATGGACCAGGGAACCGACACGTGCCAGGGAATTGACACGGACATGGGAACTGACAGGGACTGGACTAGGGAACTGACAGGCACCAGGGAACTGAAGTGGACCGGGGAACTGAAACGGATCAGGGAACTGAACGGATTGGGGAACTGACACGGACCAGGGAACTGACAGGGACCAGGGAACCGACACGGACCAGGGAACTGACACGGACCAGCGAACTGACACGGACCTAGGAACTGACAGGGATCAGGGAACTGACACGGACCAGGGAACTGACACGGATCAGGGAACTGACGGGGACCACGGAACTTACACTGACCAGAGAACTGAGACGGCTGGGAACTGAACGGATCGGGGAACTGACACGGACCAGGGAGCTAACTGGGATCATGGAAAAGACAAGGACCAGGCAACTGACACGGATCAGAGAATGGGCGGGGACCAGGGAACTGACATGGATCAGGGAACGGAAACGGACCAGGGAATTGACACGGACATGGGAACTGACAGGGACTGGGGAACTAACGGGGACCGGGGAAATGACACGGACCAGGGAACGGTCAAGGACCGGGGAGCCGACACGGACCAGGGAACTGACGGAGACCAGCGAACTGACAGGGACCAGGGAACTGACAGGCACCAGGAAACGGACAGGGAACAGGGAACTGACACTGACCAGGGAACTAACACGGACAAGGGAACTGACTCGGACCAGCGGAAGTGACAGGGACCAGGGAACTGACACGGACCAAGGAACTGACAGGGACCAGGGAACTGACTGGAACCAGGGAACTGACACAGACTAGGAAACTGACACGGACCAGGGAACTGACACGGACCAAGGAACTGACAGGCACCAGGGAACTGACACGGACCAGGGAACCGACATGGATCGGGGAACTGACACGGACCAGGGAACTGACACGGACAAGGGAACTGACAGGCATTAGGGAACTGACACAGACCGGGAAACTGACACGGACCAGGGAAATGACGGAGACCAGGGAACTGACAGGGACTAGGGAACTGACAGGCACCAGGGAACTGAAGTGGACGGGGGAACTGACACGAATCAGGGAACTGAACGGATCGGGAAACTGACACGGACCAGGGAAATGACAGGGACCAGGGAACTGACAGGGACCAGGGTACTGACACGGTCCAGGGAACTGACAAGGATAGGGGAACTGACACGGACCAGGGAACTGACAGGGACCAGGGAACTGACACGGACCAGGGAACTGACACGGATCAGGGTACTGACGGGGACAGTGGAACTTACACAGACCAGAGAACTGACACGGCTCTGGGAACTGACAGGGACCAGGGAGCTAACTGGGACCAGGGAATTAACTGGGACAAGGGAAACGACAAGGACCAGGGAACTGACATGGACCAGGGATCTGACACGGATCAGGGAACTGACACAGATCTGGGAACTGACAGGGACCAGGGAACTGACATGGACCAGGGAACTGACACGGATCAGGGAACGGACGGGGTCCAGGGAACTGACACGGACAACGGAATTGACACGGACATGAGAACTGACAGGGACTGGGGAACTAACGGGGACCAGGAAGCTGACACGGACAAGGGAACTGACACGGGCCAGGGGAACCGACACGGACCAGGGAGCTGACAGGGAGCAGAGAACTGACAGGGACCAGGAAACTGACACGGACCAGGGAAATGATACGGAGCACGGAACTGACACAGACCAGGGTACTGACGGGGACAAACAAACTGACAGGGAACAGGGAACTGACAGGCACCAGAGAACTAACAAGGAACAGGGAACTGACACCGACCAGGGAACTGACACCGACCAGGAAACTGACAAGGACCAGGAAACTGACACCGAGAAGGGAACTGACGGGACCAGGGAACTGACACGGTCTAGGGAACTGACACGGACCAGTGAACTGACAAGGACCAGGGAACTGACTCGGACAAGGGAACTGACACGGACCAGGGAACTGACACGGACCGGGGAAATGACACGCACCAGGGCACTGACACGGACCAAGGAACTGACAGGCACCAGGGAACTGATACGGACCAGGGAACTGACATGGATCGGGGAACTGACACGGACCAGGGAACTGACACGGACCAAGGAAATGACGGAGACCAGGGAACTGACAGGGACTAGGGAACTGACAGGCACCAGGGAACTGAAGTGGACAGGGGAACTGACAGAGACCAGGGAACTGACACGGACCAGGGAACTGACACGGATCAGGGAACTGACGGGGACCACGGAACTTACACTGACCAGAGAACTGACACGGCTGGGAACTGAACGGATCGGGGAACTGACACGGACCAGGGAGCTAACTGGGACCATGGAAAAGACAAGGACCAGGCAACTGACACGGATCAGAGAATGGGCGGGGACCAGGGAACTGACATGGATCAGGGAACGGAAACGGACCAGGGAATTGACACGGACATGGGAACTGACAGGGTCTGGGGAACTAACGGGGACCGGGGAAATGACACGGACCAGGGAACGGTCAGGGACCGGGGAGCCGACACGGACCAGGGAACTGACGGAGACCAGCGAACTGACAGGGACCAGGGAACTGACAGGCACCAGGAAACGGACAGGGAACAGGGAACTGATACTGACCAGGGAACTAACACGGACAAGGGAACTGACTCGGACCAGCGGAAGTGACAGGGACCAGGGAACTGACACGGACCAAGGAACTGACAGGGACCAGGAAACTGACTGGAACCAGGGAACTGACACGGACTAGGAAACTGACACGGACCAGGGAACTGACACGGACCAAGGAACTGACAGGCACCAGGGAACTGACACGGACCAGGGAACTGACATGGATCGGGGAACTGACACGGACCAGGGAACTGACACGGACCAAGGAAATGACGGAGACCAGGGAACTGACAGGGACTAGAGAACTGACAGGCACCAAGGACCTGAAGTGGACAGGGGAACTGACACGGACCAGGGAACTGACACGGACAAGGGAACTGACATGCATTAGGGAACTGACACAGACCGGGAAACTGACACGGACCAGGGAAAAGACGGAGACCAGGGACCTGACAGGGACTAGGGAACTGACAGGCACCAGGGAACTGAAGTGGACCGGGGAACTGAAACGGATAAGGGAACTGAACGGATCGGGGAACTGACACGGACCAGGGAACTGACAGGGACCAGGGAACTGACAGGGACCAGGGTACTGACACGGTCCAGGGAACTGACAAGGATAGGGGAACTGACACGGAACAGGGAACTGACAGGGACCAGGGAACTGACACGGACCAGGGAACTGACACGGATTAGAATACTGACGGCGACCATGGAACTTACACAGACCAGAGAACTGACACGGCTCTGGGAACTGACAGGGACCAGGGAGCTAACTGGGACCAGGGAATTAACTGGGACAAGGGAAACGACAAGGACCAGGGAATGACATGGACCAGGGATCTGACACGGATCAGGGAACTGACACAGATCTGGGAACTGACGGACACCAGGGAACTGACAGGGACCAGGGTACTGACACGGTCCAGGGAACTGACAAGGATAGGGGAACTGACACGGACCAGGGAACTGACAGGGACCAGGGAACTGACACGGACCAGGGAACTGACACGGATTAGAATACTGACGGCGACCATGGAACTTACACAGACCAGAGAACTGACACGGCTCTGGGAACTGACAGGGACCAGGGAGCTAACTGGGACCAGGGAATTAACTGGGACAAGGGAAACGACAAGGACCAGGGAATGACATGGACCAGGGATCTGACACGGATCAGGGAACTGACACAGATCTGGGAACTGACAGGGACCAGGGAACTGACATGGACCAGGGAACTGACACGGATCAGGGAACGGACGGGGTCCACGGAGCTTACACGGACCAGAGAGCTGACACGGATCTGGGAACTGACAGGGACCAGGGAACTAACTGGGACCAGGGAAAAGACAAGGACCAGGGAATTGACACGGCCCAGGCAACTGACACGGATCAGTGAACGGGCGGGGACCAGGGAACTGACACGGACCAGGGAATTGTCACGGACATGGGAACTGACAGGGACTGGGGATCTAACGGGGACCGGGGAAATGACACGGAACAGGGAACTGACGGAACCAGCGAACTGACAGGGACCAGGGAACTGACACGGACCTGGGAACTGACACGGATCAGGGAAATGACGGAGACCAAGGAACTTGCATGGACCAGGGAACTGACAGGCACCAGGGAACTGACTGGGACCAGGGCACTGACAGGGATCAGGGAACCTAAACACGGACCATGGAACTGACATGGACCAGGGAACTGACAAGGACCAGCGAATTGACATGGACCAGGGAACTGACGGGGACCAGGGTACTGACACGGTCCAGGGAACTGACACGGTCCAGCGAACTGACACGGTCCAGCGAACTGACATGGAACACGGAACTGACAGGGATCGGGGAACTGACATTGATCGGGGAACTGACACGGACCAGGGCACTGACAGGGACCAGGGAACTGACACGGACCAGGGATCTGGCACGGATCAGGGAACGGAAAGGGACCAGGGAACTGAGAGGGACCAGGGAACTGACGCGGGCCCGGGAACTGACACGGATCAGGGAATTGACAAGGACATGGGTACTGACAGGGACTGGGGAACTAACGGGGATCGGCGAAATGAGACGGACCAGGGAACGGTCAGGGACCTGGGAGCTGACACGGACCAGGGAACTGACGGGGACCAGGGAACTGACAGGGACCAAGGAACTAACAGGCACTAGGGAACTGACGGGGAACAGGGAACTGACACTGACCAGGGAACTGACACGGCCAAGGGAACTGACACAGTCAAGCAGAAGTGACAGGGACCAGGGAACTGACACGGGCCAGGGAACTGACTGACACCACGGAACTGACACGGACTAGGGAACTGACAGGGACCAGGGAACTGACACGGACAAGGGAACTGACACGGACAAGAGAACTGACAGGCATTAGGGAACTGACACGGACCAGGGAAGTGACGGAGACCAGGGAACTGACAGGGACTAGGGAACCGACGCGGACCAGGGAACTGCACGGACCAGGGAACTGACACGGACCAAGGAACTGACAGGGATCAGGGAACTGACACGGACCAGGGAACTGACACGGACCAGGGAACTGACACGGACCAGGGAACTGACACGGATCAGGGAACTGACGGGGACGACGGAACTTACACTGAGCAGAGAAATGACACGGCTGGGAACTGAACGGATCGGGGAACTGACACGGACCAGGGAGCTAACTGGGACCATGGAAAAGACAAGGACCAAGGAACTAACACGGACCAGGCAACTGACACGGATCAGAGAATGGGCGGGGACCAGGGAACTGACATGGATCAGGGAACGGAAACGGACCAGGGAACTGAGATGGACCAGGGAATCGACACGTACCAGGGAATTGACACGGACATGGGAACTGACAGGGACAGGACTAGGGAACTGACAGGCACCAGGGAACTGAAGTGGACCGGGGAACTGAAACGGATCAGGGAACTGAACGGATCGGGGAACTGACACGGACCAGGGAACTGACAGGGACCAGGGAACCGACACGGACCAGGGAACTGACACGGACCAGGGAACTGACACGGACCACAGAACTGACAGGGACCAAGGAACTGATAGGGATCAGGGAACTGACACGGACCAGGGAACTGCACGGACCAGGGAACTGACAGAGACCAAGGAACTGACAGGGATCAGGGAACTGACACGGACCAGGGAACTGACACGGACCAGGGAACTGACACGGACCAGGGAACTGACACGGATCAGGGAACTGACGGGGACCACGGAACTTACACTGACCAGAGAAATGACACGGCTGGGAACTGAACGGATCGGGGAACTGACACGGACCAGGGAGCTAACTGGGACCATGGAAAAGACAAGGACCAAGGCACTGACACGGACCAGGCAACTGACACGGATCAGAGAATGGGCGGGGACCAGGGAACTGACATGGATCAGGGAACGGAAACGGACCAGGGAACTGAGATGGACCAGGGAACCGACACGTACCAGGGAATTGACACGGACATGGGAACTGACAGGGACAGGACTAGGGAACTGACAGGCACCAGGGAACTGAAGTGGACCGGGGAACTGAAACGGATCAGGGAACTGAACGGATCGGGGAACTGACACGGACCAGGGAACTGACAGGGACCAGGGAACCGACACGGACCAGGGAACTGACACGGACCACAGAACTGACAGGGACCAAGGAACTGACAGGGATCAGGGAACTGACACGGACCAGGGAACTGACGCGGATCAGGGAACTGACGGGGACCACGGAACTTACACTGACCAGAAAACTGACACGGCTGGGAATTGAACGGATCGGGGAACTGACACGGACCAGGGAGCTAACTGGGACCACGGAAAAGAAAAGGACCAGGCAACTGACACGGATCAGAGAATAGGCGGGGACCAGGGAACTGACATGGATCAGGGAACGGAAACGGACCAGGGAACTGAGATGGACCAGGGAACGGACACGTACCAGGGAATTGACACGGACATGGGAACTGACAGGGACTGGGGAACTAACGGGGACCGGGGAAATGACACGGACCAGGGAACGGTCAGGGACCGGGGAGCCGACACGGACCAGGGAACTGACGGAGACCAGCGAACTGACAGGGACCAGGGAACTGACAGGCACCAGGGAACGGACAGGGAACAGGGAACTGATACTGACCAGGGAACTAACACGGACAAGGGAACTGACTCGGAGCAGCGGAAGTGACAGGGACCAGGGAACTGACACGGACCAAGGAACTGACAGGGACCAGGGAACTGACTAGAACCAGGGAACTGACACGGACTAGGAAACTGACACGGACCAGGGAACTGACACGGACCAAGGAACTGACAGGCACCAGGGAACTGACACGGACCAGGGAACTGACATGGATCGGGGAACTGACACGGACCAGGGAACTGACACGGACCAAGGAAATGACGGAGACCAGGGAACTGACAGGGACTAGGGAACTGACAGGCACCAAGGACCTGAAGTGGACAGGGGAACTGACACGGACCAGGGAACTGACACGGACAAGGGAACTGACATGCATTAGGGAACTGACACAGACCGGGAAACTGACACGGACCAGGGAAATGACGGAGACCAGGGACCTGACAGGGACTAGGGAACTGACAGGCACCAGGGAACTGAAGTGGACCGGGGAACTGAAACGGATCAGGGAACTGAACGGATCGGGGAACTGACACGGACCAGGGAACTGACAGGGACCAGGGAACTGACAGGGACCAGGGTACTGACACGGTCCAGGGAACTGACAAGGATAGGGGAACTGACACGGACCAGGGAACTGACAGGGACCAGGGAACTGACACGGACCAGGGAACTGACACGGATTAGAATACTGACGGCGACCATGGAACTTACACAGACCAGAGAACTGACACGGCTCTGGGAACTGACAGGGACCAGGGAGCTAACTGGGACCAGGGAATTAACTGGGACAAGGGAAACGACAAGGACCAGGGAATGACATGGACCAGGGATCTGACACGGATCAGGGAACTGACACAGATCTGGGAACTGACAGGGACCAGGGAACTGACATGGACCAGGGAACTGACACGGATCAGGGAACGGACGGGGTCCAGGGAACTGACACGGACAACGGAATTGACACGGACATGAGAACTGACAGGGTCTGGGGAACTAACGGGGACCAGGAAGCTGACACGGACAAGGGAACTGACACGGGCCAGGGGAACCGACAGGGACCAGGGAGCTGACAGGGAGCAGAGAACTGACAGGGACCAGGAAACTGACACGGACCAGGGAAATGATACGGAGCACAGAACTGACACAGACCAGGGTACTGACGGGGACCAACAAACTGACAGGGAACAGGGAACTGACAGGCACCAGAGAACTAACAAGGAACAGGGAACTGACACCGACCAGGGAACTGACGGGGATCAGGGTACTGACGGGGACCAACGAACTGACAGGGAACAGGGAACTGACACGGATCAGGGAACTGACGGGGACCACGGAACTTACACTGACCAGAGAAATGACACGGCTGGGAACTGAACGGATCGGGGAACTGACACGGACCAGGGAGCTAACTGTGACCATGGAAAAGACAAGGACCTAGGAACTGACACGGACCAGGCAACTGACACGGATCAGAGAATGGGCGGGGACCAGGGAACTGACATGGATCAGGAAACGGAAGCGGACCAGGGAACTGAGATGGACCAGGGAACCGACACGTGCCAGGGAATTGACACGGACATGGGAACTGACAGGGACTGGACTAGGGAACTGACAGGCACCAGGGAACTGAAGTGGACCGTGGAACTGAAACGGATCAGGGAACTGAACGGATTGGGGAACTGACACGGACCAGGGAACTGACAGGGACCAGGGAACCGACACGGACCAGGGAACTGACACGGACCAGCGAACTGACAGGGACCTAGGAACTGACAGGGATCAGAGAACTGACACGGACCAGGGAACTGACACGGATCTGGGAACTGACGGGGACCACGGAACTTACACTGACCAGAGAACTGAGACGGCTGGGAACTGAACGGATCGGGGAACTGACACGAACCAGGGAGCTAACTGGGACCATGGAAAAGACAAGGACCAGGCAACTGACACGGATCAGAGAATGGGCGGGGACCAGGGAACTGACATGGATCAGGGAACGGAAACGGACCAGGGAATTGACACGGACATGGGAACTGACAGGGACTGGGGAACTAACGGGGACCGGGGAAATGACACGGACCAGGGAACGGTCAGGGACCGGGGAGCCGACACGGACCAGGGAACTGACGGAGACCAGCGAACTGACAGGGACCAGGGAACTGACAGGCACCAGGAAACGGACAGGGAACAGGGAACTGATACTGACCAGGGAACTAACACGGACAAGGGAACTGACTCGGACCAGCGGAAGTGACAGGGACCAGGGAACTGACACGGACCAAGGAACTGACAGGGACCAGGGAACTGACTGGAACCAGGGAACTGACACGGACTAGGAAACTGACACGGATCAGAGAATGGGCGGGGACCAGGGAACTGACATGGATCAGGAAACGGAAGCGGACCAGGGAACTGAGATGTACCAGGGAACCGACACGTGCCAGGGAATTGACACGGACATGGGAACTGACAGGGACTGGACTAGGGAACTGACAGGCACCAGGGAACTGAAGTGGACCGGGGAACTGAAACGGATCAGGGAACTGAACGGATTGGGGAACTGACACGGACCAGGGAACTGACAGGGACCAGGGAACCGACACGGACCAGGGAACTGACACGGACCAGCGAACTGACACGGACCTAGGAACTGACAGGGATCAGGGAACTGACACGGACCAGGGAACTGACACGGATCAGGGAACTGACGGGGACCACGGAACTTACACTGACCAGAGAACTGAGACGGCTGGGAACTGAACGGATCGGGGAACTGACACGGACCAGGGAGCTAACTGGGACCATGGAAAAGACAAGGACCAGGCAACTGACACGGATCAGAGAATGGGCGGGGACCAGGGAACTGACATGGATCAGGGAACGGAAACGGACCAGGGAATTGACACGGACATGGGAACTGACAGGGACTGGGGAACTAACGGGGACCGGGGAAATGACACGGACCAGGGAACGGTCAAGGACCGGGGAGCCGACACGGACCAGGGAACTGACGGAGACCAGCGAACTGACAGGGACCAGGGAACTGACAGGCACCAGGAAACGGACAGGGAACAGGGAACTGACACTGACCAGGGAACTAACACGGACAAGGGAACTGACTCGGACCAGCGGAAGTGACAGGGACCAGGGAACTGACACGGACCAAGGAACTGACAGGGACCAGGGAACTGACTGGAACCAGGGAACTGACACAGACTAGGAAACTGACACGGACCAGGGAACAGACACGGACCAAGGAACTGACAGGCACCAGGGAACTGACACGGACCAGGGAACCGACATGGATCGGGGAACTGACACGGACCAGGGAACTGACACGGACAAGGGAACTGACAGGCATTAGGGAACTGACACAGACCGGGAAACTGACACGGACCAGGGAAATGACGGAGACCAGGGAACTGACTGGGACTAGGGAACTGACAGGCACCAGGGAACTGAAGTGGACCGGGGAACTGACACGAATCAGGGAACTGAACGGATCGGGAAACTGACACGGACCAGGGAACTGACAGGGACCAGGGAACTGACAGGGACCAGGGTACTGACACGGTCCAGGGAACTGACAAGGATAGGGGAACTGACACGGACCAGGGAACTGACAGGGACCAGGGAACTGACACGGACCAGGGAACTGACACGGATCAGGGTACTGACGGGGACCATGGAACTTACACAGACCAGAGAACTGACACGGCTCTGGGAACTGACAGGGACCAGGGAGTTAACTGGGACCAGGGAATTAACTGGGACAAGGGAAACGACAAGGACCAGGGAACTGACATGGACCAGGGATCTGACACGGATCAGGGAACTGACACAGATCTGGGAACTGACAGGGACCAGGGAACTGACATGGACCAGGGAACTGACACGGATCAGGGAACGGACGGGGTCCAGGGAACTGACACGGACAACGGAATTGACACGGACATGAGAACTGACAGGGACTGGGGAACTAACGGGGACCAGGGAGCTGACACGGACAAGGGAACTGACACGGGCCAGGGGAAGCGACACGGACCAGGGAGCTGACAGGGAGCAGAGAACTGACAGGGACCAGGAAACTGACACGGACCAGGGAAATGATACGGAGCACGGAACTGACACAGACCAGGGTACTGACGGGGACCAACAAACTGACAGGGAACAGGGAACTGACAGGCACCAGAGAACTAACAAGGAACAGGGAACTGACACCGACCAGGGAACTGACACCGACCAGGAAACTGACAAGGACCAGGAAACTGGCACGGTCTAGGGAACTGACACGGACCAGTGAACTGACAAGGACCAGGGAACTGACTCGGACAAGGGAACTGACGGGGCCAGGGAACTGACGGGGACCAGCGAACTCACAAGGACCAGGGAACTGACACAGACCAGGCAAATGACACGGACCAGGGAACTGACACGGACCGGGGAAATGACACGCACCAGGGCACTGACACGGACCAAGGAACTGACAGGCACCAGGGAACTGATACGGACCAGGGAACTGACATGGATCGGGGAACTGACACGGACCAGGGAACTGACACGGACCAAGGAAATGACGGAGACCAGGGAACTGACAGGGACTAGGGAACTGACAGGCACCAGGGAACTGAAGTGGACAGGGGAACTGACAGAGACCAGGGAACTGACACGGACCAGGGAACTGACACGGATCAGGGAACTGACGGGGACCACGGAACTTACACTGACCAGAGAACTGACACGGCTGGGAACTGAACGGATCGGGGAACTGACACGGACCAGGGAGCTAACTGGGACCATGGAAAAGACAAGGACCAGGCAACTGACACGGATCAGAGAATGGGCGGGGACCAGGGAACTGACATGGATCAGGGAACGGAAACGGACCAGGGAATTGACACGGACATGGGAACTGACAGGGACTGGGGAACTAACGGGGACCGGGGAAATGACACGGACCAGGGAACGGTCAGGGACCGGGGAGCCGACACGGACCAGGGAACTGACGGAGACCAGCGAACTGACAGGGACCAGGGAACTGACAGGCACCAGGAAACGGACAGGGAACAGGGAACTGATACTGACCAGGGAACTAACACGGACAAGGGAACTGACTCGGACCAGCGGAAGTGACAGGGACCAGGGAACTGACACGGACCAAGGAACTCACAGGGACCAGGAAACTGACTGGAACCAGGGAACTGACACGGACTAGGAAACTGACACGGACCAGGGAACTGACACGGACCAAGGAACTGACAGGCACCAGGGAACTGACACGGACCAGGGAACTGACATGGATCGGGGAACTGACACGGACCAGGGAACTGACACGGACCAAGGAAATGACGGAGACCAGGGAACTGACAGGGACTAGGGAACTGACAGGCACCAAGGACCTGAAGTGGACAGGGGAACTGACACGGACCAGGGAACTGACACGGACAAGGGAACTGACATGCATTAGGGAACTGACACAGACCGGGAAACTGACACGGACCAGGGAAATGACGGAGACCAGGGACCTGACAGGGACTAGGGAACTGACAGGCACCAGGGAACTGACGTGGACCGGGGAACTGAAACGGATCAGGGAACTGAACGGATCGGGGAACTGACACGGACCAGGGAACTGACAGGGACCAGGGAACTGACAGGGACCAGGGTACTGACACGGTCCAGGGAACTGACAAGGATAGGGGAACTAACACGGACCAGGGAACTGACAGGGACCAGGGAACTGACACGGACCAGGGAACTGACACGGATTAGAATACTGACGGCGACCATGGAACTTACACAGACCAGAGAATTGACACGGCTCTGGGAACTGACAGGGACCAGGGAGCTAACTGGGACCAGGGAATTAACTGGGACAAGGGAAACGACAAGGACCAGGGAATGACATGGACCAGGGATCTGACACGGATCAGGGAACTGACACAGATCTGGGAACTGACAGGGACCAGGGAACTGACATGGACCAGGGAACTGACACGGATCAGGGAACGGACGGGGTCCAGGGAACTGACACGGACAACGGAATTGACACGGACATGAGAACTGACAGGGTCTGGGGAACTAACGGGGACCAGGAAGCTGACACGGACAAGGGAACTGACACGGGCCAGGGGAACCGACAGGGACCAGGGAGCTGACAGGGAGCAGAGAACTGACAGGGACCAGGAAACTGACACGGACCAGGGAAATGATACGGAGCACAGAACTGACACAGACCAGGGTACTGACGGGGACCAACGAACTGACAGGGAACAGGGAACTGACACGGATCAGGGAACTGACGGGGACCACGGAACTTACACTGACCAGTGAACTGACAAGGACCAGGGAACTGACACGGACAAGGGAACTGTCAGGGACCGGGGAGCCGACACGGACCAGGGAACTGACGGAGACCAGCGAACTGACAGGGACCAGGGAACTGACAGGCACCAGGAAACGGACAGGGAACAGGGAACTGACTGGAACCAGGGAACTGACACGGACTAGGAAACTGACACGGACCAGGGAACTGACACGGACCAAGGAACTGACAGGCACCAGGGAACTGACACGGACCAGGGAACTGACATGGATCGGGGAACTGACACGGACCAGGGAACTGACACGGACCAAGGAAATGACGGAGACCAGGGAACTGACAGGGACTAGGGAACTGATAGGCACCAAGGACCTGAAGTGGACAGGGGAACTGACACGGACCAGGGAACTGACACGGACAAGGGAACTGACATGCATTAGGGAACTGACACAGACCGGGAAACTGACACGGACCAGGGAAATGACGGAGACCAGGGACCTGACAGGGACTAGGGAACTGACAGGCACCAGGGAACTGAAGTGGACCGGGGAACTGAAACGGATCAGGGAACTGAACGGATCGGGGAACTGACACGGACCAGGGAACTGACAGGGACCAGGGAACTGACAGGGACCAGGGTACTGACACGGTCCAGGGAACTGACAAGGATAGGGGAACTGACACGGACCAGGGAACTGACAG
This sequence comes from Mobula birostris, assembly GCF_030028105.1. Classification (NCBI taxonomy): domain Eukaryota; kingdom Metazoa; phylum Chordata; class Chondrichthyes; order Myliobatiformes; family Myliobatidae; genus Mobula; species Mobula birostris. The sequence continues at coordinate 38,605,365 of NC_092397.1, forward strand.
GGACCAGGGAACTGACACGGACCAGGGAACTGACACGGATTAGAATACTGACGGCGACCATGGAACTTACACAGACCAGAGAACTGACACGGCTCTGGGAACTGACAGGGACCAGGGAGCTAACTGGGACCAGGGAATTAACTGGGACAAGGGAAACGACAAGGACCAGGGAATGACATGGACCAGGGATCTGACACGGATCAGGGAACTGACACAGATCTGGGAACTGACAGGGACCAGGGAACTGACATGGACCAGGGAACTGACACGGATCAGGGAACGGACGGGGTCCAGGGAACTGACACGGACAACGGAATTGACACGGACATGAGAACTGACAGGGTCTGGGGAACTAACGGGGACCAGGAAGCTGACACGGACAAGGGAACTGACACGGGCCAGGGGAACCGACAGGGACCAGGGAGCTGACAGGGAGCAGAGAACTGACAGGGACCAGGAAACTGACACGGACCAGGGAAATGATACGGAGCACAGAACTGACACAGACCAGGGTACTGACGGGGACCAACGAACTGACAGGGAACAGGGAACTGACACGGATCAGGGAACTGACGGGGACCACGGAACTTACACTGACCAGAGAAATGACACGGCTGGGAACTGAACGGATCGGGGAACTGACACGGACCAGGGAGCTAACTGTGACCATGGAAAAGACAAGGACCAAGGAACTGACACGGACCAGGCAACTGACACGGATCAGAGAATGGGCGGGGACCAGGGAACTGACATGGATCAGGAAACGGAAGCGGACCAGGGAACTGAGATGGACCAGGGAACCGACACGTGCCAGGGAATTGACACGGACATGGGAACTGACAGGGACTGGACAGGGAACTGACAGGCACCAGGGAACTGAAGTGGACCGGGGAACTGAAACGGATCAGGGAACTGAACGGATTGGGGAACTGACTCGGACCAGGGAACTGACAGGGACCAGGGAACCGACACGGACCAGGGAACTGACACGGACCAGCGAACTGACACGGACCTAGGAACTGACAGGGATCAGGGAACTGACACGGACCAGGGAACTGACACGGATCAGGGAACTGACGGGGACCACGGAACTTACACTGACCAGAGAACTGAGACGGCTGGGAACTGAACGGATCGGGGAACTGACACGGACCAGGGAGCTAACTGGGACCATGGAAAAGACAAGGACCAGGCAACTGACACGGATCAGAGAATGGGCGGGGACCAGGGAACTGACATGGATCAGGGAACGGAAACGGACCAGGGAATTGACACGGACATGGGAACTGACAGGGACTGGGGAACTAACGGGGACCGGGGAAATGACACGGACCAGGGAACGGTCAAGGACCGGGGAGCCGACACGGACCAGGGAACTGACGGAGACCAGCGAACTGACAGGGACCAGGGAACTGACAGGCACCAGGAAACGGACAGGGAACAGGGAACTGACACTGACCAGGGAACTAACACGGACAAGGGAACTGACTCGGACCAGCGGAAGTGACAGGGACCAGGGAACTGACACGGACCAAGGAACTGACAGGGACCAGGGAACTGACTGGAACCAGGGAACTGACACGGACTAGGAAACTGACACGGACCAGGGAACTGACACGGACCAAGGAACTGACAGGCACCAGGGAACTGACACGGACCAGGGAACCGACATGGATCGGGGAACTGACACGGACCAGGGAACTGACACGGACAAGGGAACTGACAGGCATTAGGGAACTGACACAGACCGGGAAACTGACACGGACCAGGGAAATGACGGAGACCAGGGAACTGACTGGGACTAGGGAACTGACAGGCACCAGGGAACTGAAGTGGACCGGGGAACTGACACGAATCAGGGAACCGAACGGATCGGGAAACTGACACGGACCAGGGAACTGACAGGGACCAGGGAACTGACAGGGGCCAGGGTACTGACACGGTCCAGGGAACTGACAAGGATAGGGGAACTGACACGGACCAGGGAACTGACAGGGACCAGGGAACTGACACGGACCAGGGAACTGACACGGATCAGGGTACTGACGGGGACCATGGAACTTACACAGACCAGAGAACTGACACGGCTCTGGGAACTGACAGGGACCAGGGAGTTAACTGGGACCAGGGAATTAACTGGGACAAGGGAAACGACAAGGACCAGGGAACTGACATGGACCAGGGATCTGACACGGATCAGGGAACTGACACAGATCTGGGAACTGACAGGGACCAGGGAACTGACATGGACCAGGGAACTGACACGGATCAGGGAACGGACGGGGTCCAGGGAACTGACACGGACAACGGAATTGACACGGACATGAGAACTGACAGGGACTGGGGAACTAACGGGGACCAGGAAGCTGACACGGACAAGGGAACTGACACGGGCCAGGGGAACCGACACGGACCAGGGAGCTGACAGGGAGCAGAGAACTGACAGGGACCAGGAAACTGACACGGACCAGGGAAATGATACGGAGCACGGAACTGACACAGACCAGGGTACTGACGGGGACCAACAAACTGACAGGGAACAGGGAACTGACAGGCACCAGAGAACTAACAAGGAACAGGGAACTGACACCGACCAGGGAACTGACACCGACCAGGAAACTGACAAGGACCAGGAAACTGACACCGAGAAGGGAACTGACGGGACCAGGGAACTGACACGGTCTAGGGAACTGACACGGACCAGTGAACTGACAAGGACCAGGGAACTGACTCGGACAAGGGAACTGACGGGGCCAGGGAACTGACGGGGACCAGCGAACTCACAAGGACCAGGGAACTGACACAGACCAGGCAACTGACACGGACCAGGGAACTGACACGGACCGGGGAAATGACACGCACCAGGGCACTGACACGGACCAAGGAACTGACAGGCACCAGGGAACTGATACGGACCAGGGAACTGACATGGATCGGGGAACTGACACGGACCAGGGAACTGACACGGACCAAGGAAATGACGGAGACCAGGGAACTGACAGGGACTAGGGAACTGACAGGCACCAGGGAACTGAAGTGGACAGGGGAACTGACAGAGACCAGGGAACTGACACGGACAAGGGAACTGACAGGCATTAGTGAACTGACACAGAGCGGTGAACTGACACGGACCAGGGAACTGACACGGACCAAGGAAATGACGGAGACCAGGGAACTGACAGGGACTAGGGAACTGACAGGCACCAGGGAACTGAAGTGGACCGGGGAACTGAACGGATCGGGGAACTGACACGGACCAGGGAAATGACAGGGACCAGGGAACCGACACGGACCAGGGAACTGACACGGATCAGGGAACTGACGGGGACCACGGAACTTACACGGACCAGAGAACTGACACGGATCTGGGAACTGACAGGGACCAGGGAACTAACTGGGACCAGGGAAAAGACAAGGACCAGGGAACTGACACGGACCAGCGAACTGACAGGGACCAAGGAACTGACGGGGACCACGGAACTTACACTGACCAGAGAACTGAGACGGCTGGGAACTGAACGGATCGGGGAACTGACACGGACCAGGGAGCTAACTGGGACCATGGAAAAGACAAGGACCAGCAACTGACACGGATCAGAGAATGGGCGGGGACCAGGGAACTGACATGGATCAGGGAACGGAAACGGACCAGGGAATTGACACGGACATGGGAACTGACAGGGACTGGGGAACTAACGGGGACCGGGGAAATGACACGGACCAGGGAACGGTCAAGGACCGGGGAGCCGAAACGGACCAGGGAACTGACGGAGACCAGCGAACTGACAGGGACCAGGGAACTGACAGGCACCAGGAAACGGACAGGGAACAGGGAACTGACACTGACCAGGGAACCAACACGGACAAGGGAACTGACTCGGACCAGCGGAAGTGACAGGGACCAGGGAACTGACACGGACCAAGGAACTGACAGGGACCAGGGAACTGACTGGAACCAGGGAACTGACACGGACTAGGAAACTGACACGGACCAGGGAACTGACACGGACCAAGGAACTGACAGGCACCAGGGAACTGACACGGACCAGGGAACTGACATGGATCGGGGAACTGACACGGACCAGGGAACTGACACGGACCAAGGAAATGACGGAGACTAGGGAACTGACATGGACTAGGGAACTGACAGGCACCAAGGAACTGAAGTGGACAGGGGAACTGACACGGACCAGGGAACTGACACGGATAAGGGAACTGACAGGCATTAGGGAACTGACACAGACCGGGAAACTGACACGGACCAGGGAAATGACGGAGACCAGGGAACTGACTGGGACTAGGGAACTGACAGGCACCAGGGAACTGAAGTGGACCGGGGAACTGACACGGATCAGGGAACTGAACGGATCGGGGAACTGACACGGACCAGGGAACTGACAGGGACCAGGGAACTGACAGGGACCAGGGTACTGACAGGGTCCAGGGAACTGACAAGGATAGGGGAACTGACACGGACCAGGGAACTGACAGGGACCAGGGAACTGACACGGACCAGGGAACTGACACGGATGAAGGTACTGACGGGGACCATGGAACTTACACAGACCAGAGAACTGACACGGCTCTGGGAACTGACAGGGACCAGGGAGCTAACTGGGACCAGGGAATTAACTGGGACAAGGGAAACGACAAGGACCAGGGAACTGACATGGACCAGGGATCTGACACGGATCAGGGAACTGACACAGATCTGGGAACTGACAGGGACCAGGGAACTGACATGGACCAGGGAACTGACACGGATCAGGGAACGGACGGGGTCCAGGGAACTGACACGGACAACGGAATTGACACGGACATGAGAACTGACAGGGACTGGGGAACTAACGGGGACCAGGAAGCTGACACGGACAAGGGAACTGACGGGACCAGGGAACTGACGGGGACCAGCGAACTCACAAGGACCAGGGAACTGACACAGACCAGGCAACTGACACGGACCAGGGAACTGACACGGACCGGGGAAATGACACGCACCAGGGCACTGACACGGACCAAGGAACTGACAGGCACCAGGGAACTGATACGGACCAGGGAACTGACATGGATCGGGGAACTGACACGGACCAGGGAACTGACACGGACCAAGGAAATGACGGAGACCAGGGAACTGACAGGGACTAGGGAACTGACAGGCACCAGGGAACTGAAGTGGACAGGGGAACTGACAGAGACCAGGGAACTGACACGGACAAGGGAACTGACAGGCATTAGGGAACTGACACAGAGCGGGGAACTGACACGGACCAGGGAACTTACACGGACCAAGGAAATGACGGAGACCAGGGAACTGACAGGGACTAGGGAACTGACAGGCACCAGGGAACTGACACGGATCAGGGAACTGACGGGGACCACGGAACTTACACGGACCAGAGAACTGACACGGATCTGGGAACTGACAGGGACCAGGGAACTAACTGGGACCAGGGAAAAGACAAGGACCAGGGAATTGACACGGACCAGGCAACTGACACGGATCAGTGAACGGGCGGGGACCAGGGAACTGACACGGAACAGGGAATTGTCACGGACATGGGAACGGACAGGGACTGGGGAACTAACGGGGCCGGGGAAATGACACGGAACAGGGAACTGACGGAGACCAGCGAACTGACAGGGACCAGGGAACTGACACGGACCTGGGAACTGACATGGACCAGGGAACTGACATGAACCAGGGAACTGATAGGGACCGGAGCGTTGACACGGACAAGGGAACTGACACGGACTAGGGAAATGACGGAGACCAAGGAACTTGCATGGACCAGGGAACTGACAGGCACCAGGGAACTGACTGGGACCAGGGCACTGACAGGGATCAGGGAACCTAAACACGGAACATGGAACTGACATGGACCAGGGAACTGACACGGTCCAGCGAACTGACACGGTCCAGCGAACTGACATGGAACAGGGAACTGACAGGGATCGGGGAACTGACATGGACCGGGGAACTGAAACGGATCGGGGAACTGACACGGACCAGGGCACTGACAGGGACCAGGGAACTGACACGGACCAGGGATCTGGCACGGATCAGGGAACGGAAAGGGACCAGGGAACTGAGAGAAACCAGGGAACTGACGCGGGCCCGGGAACTGACACGGATCAGGGAATTGACAAGGACATGGGTACTGACAGGGACTGGGGAACTAACGGGGATCGGCGAAATGAGACGGACCAGGGAACGGTCAGGGACCTTGGAGCTGACAAGGACCAGGGAACTGACGGGGACCAGGGAACTGACAGGGACCAAGGAACTGACAGGCACTAGGGAACTGACGGGGAACAGGGAACTGACACTGACCGGGGAACTGACACGGACAAGGGAACTGACACAGTCCAGCAGAAGTGACAGGGACCAGGGAACTGACACGGACCAGGGAACTGACAGGGACCAGGGAACTGACAGCGACCAGGGAACTGACTGACACCAGGGAACTGACACGGACTAGGGAACTGACAGGGAACAGGGAACTGACACGGACAAGGGAACTGACACGGACTAGGGAACTGACAGGCACCAGGGAACTGAAGTGGACCGGGGAACTGAAACGGATCGGGGAACTGAACGGATCGGGGAACTGACACGGACCAGGGAACTGACACGGGCCAGGGGAACCGACAGGGACCAGGGAGCTGACAGGGAGCAGAGAACTGACAGGGACCAGGAAACTGACACGGACCAGGGAAATGATACGGAGTACAGAACTGACACAGACCAGGGTACTGACGGTGACCAACGAACTGACAGGGAACAGGGAACTGACACGGATCAGGGAACTGACGGGGACCACGGAACTTACACTGACCAGAGAAATGACACGGCTGGGAACTGAACGGATCGGGGAACTGACACGGACCAGGGAGCTAACTGTGACCATGGAAAAGACAAGGACCAAGGAACTGACACGGACCAGGCAACTGACACGGATCAGAGAATGGGCGGGGACCAGGGAACTGACATGGATCAGGAAACGGAAGCGGACCAGGGAACTGAGATGGACCAGGGAACCGACACGTGCCAGGGAATTGACACGGACATGGGAACTGACAGGGACTGGACTAGGGAACTGACAGGCACCAGGGAACTGAAGTGGACCGGGGAACTGAAACGGATCAGGGAACTGAACGGATTGGGGAACTGACACGGACCAGGGAACTGACAGGGACCAGGGAACCGACACGGACCAGGGAACTGACACGGACCAGCGAACTGACACGGACCTAGGAACTGACAGGGATCAGGGAACTGACACGGACCAGGGAACTGACACGGATCAGGGAACTGACGGGGACCACGGAACTTACACTGACCAGAGAACTGAGACGGCTGGGAACTGAACGGATCGGGGAACTGACACGGACCAGGGAGCTAACTGGGACCATGGAAAAGACAAGGACCAGGCAACTGACACGGATCAGAGAATGGGCGGGGACCAGGGAACTGACATGGATCAGGGAACGGAAACGGACCAGGGAATTGACACGGACATGGGAACTGACAGGGACTGGGGAACTAACGGGGACCGGGGAAATGACACGGACCAGGGAACGGTCAAGGACCGGGGAGCCGACACGGACCAGGGAACTGACGGAGACCAGCGAACTGACAGGGACCAGGGAACTGACAGGCACCAGGAAACGGACAGGGAACAGGGAACTGACACTGACCAGGGAACTAACACGGACAAGGGAACTGACTCGGACCAGCGGAAGTGACAGGGACCAGGGAACTGACACGGACCAAGGAACTGACAGGGACCAGGGAACTGACTGGAACCAGGGAACTGACACAGACTAGGAAACTGACACGGACCAGGGAACTGACACGGACCAAGGAACTGACAGGCACCAGGGAACTGACACGGACCAGGGAACCGACATGGATCGGGGAACTGACACGGACCAGGGAACTGACACGGACAAGGGAACTGACAGGCATTAGGGAACTGACACAGACCGGGAAACTGACACGGACCAGGGAAATGACGGAGACCAGGGAACTGACTGGGACTAGGGAACTGACAGGCACCAGGGAACTGAAGTGGACCGGGGAACTGACACGAATCAGGGAACTGAACGGATCGGGAAACTGACACGGACCAGGGAACTGACAGGGACCAGGGAACTGACAGGGACCAGGGTACTGACACGGTCCAGGGAACTGACAAGGATAGGGGAACTGACACGGACCAGGGAACTGACAGGGACCAGGGAACTGACACGGACCAGGGAACTGACACGGATCAGGGTACTGACGGGGACCATGGAACTTACACAGACCAGAGAACTGACACGGCTCTGGGAACTGACAGGGACCAGGGAGTTAACTGGGACCAGGGAATTAACTGGGACAAGGGAAACGACAAGGACCAGGGAACTGACATGGACCAGGGATCTGACACGGATCAGGGAACTGACACAGATCTGGGAACTGACAGGGACCAGGGAACTGACATGGACCAGGGAACTGACACGGATCAGGGAACGGACGGGGTCCAGGGAACTGACACGGACAACGGAATTGACACGGACATGAGAACTGACAGGGACTGGGGAACTAACGGGGACCAGGAAGCTGACACGGACAAGGGAACTGACACGGGCCAGGGGAACCGACACGGACCAGGGAGCTGACAGGGAGCAGAGAACTGACAGGGACCAGGAAACTGACACGGACCAGGGAAATGATACGGAGCACGGAACTGACACAGACCAGGGTACTGACGGGGACCAACAAACTGACAGGGAACAGGGAACTGACAGGCACCAGAGAACTAACAAGGAACAGGGAACTGACACCGACCAGGGAACTGACACCGACCAGGAAACTGACAGGGACCAGGAAACTGACACCGAGAAGGGAACTGACGGGACCAGGGAACTGACACGGTCTAGGGAACTGACACGGACCAGTGAACTGACAAGGACCAGGGAACTGACTCGGACAAGGGAACTGACGGGGCCAGGGAACTGACGGGGACCAGCGAACTCACAAGGACCAGGGAACTGACACAGACCAGGCAACTGACACGGACCAGGGAACTGACACGGACCGGGGAAATGACACGCACCAGGGCACTGACACGGACCAAGGAACTGACAGGCACCAGGGAACTGATACGGACCAGGGAACTGACATGGATCGGGGAACTGACACGGACCAGGGAACTGACACGGACCAAGGAAATGACGGAGACCAGGGAACTGACAGGGACTAGGGAACTGACAGGCACCAGGGAACTGAAGTGGACAGGGGAACTGACAGAGACCAGGGAACTGACACGGACAAGGGAACTGACAGGCATTAGTGAACTGACACAGAGCGGTGAACTGACACGGACCAGGGAACTGACACGGACCAAGGAAATGACGGAGACCAGGGAACTGACAGGGACTAGGGAACTGACAGGCACCAGGGAACTGAAGTGGACCGGGGAACTGAACGGATCGGGGAACTGACACGGACCAGGGAAATGACAGGGACCAGGGAACCGACACGGACCAGGGAACTGACACGGATCAGGGAACTGACGGGGACCACGGAACTTACACGGACCAGAGAACTGACACGGATCTGGGAACTGACAGGGACCAGGGAACTAACTGGGACCAGGGAAAAGACAAGGACCAGGGAACTGACACGGACCAGCGAACTGACAGGGACCAAGGAACTGACGGGGACCACGGAACTTACACTGACCAGAGAACTGAGACGGCTGGGAACTGAACGGATCGGGGAACTGACACGGACCAGGGAGCTAACTGGGACCATGGAAAAGACAAGGACCAGGCAACTGACACGGATCAGAGAATGGGCGGGGACCAGGGAACTGACATGGATCAGGGAACGGAAACGGACCAGGGAATTGACACGGACATGGGAACTGACAGGGACTGGGGAACTAACGGGGACCGGGGAAATGACACGGACCAGGGAACGGTCAAGGACCGGGGAGCCGAAACGGACCAGGGAACTGACGGAGACCAGCGAACTGACAGGGACCAGGGAACTGACAGGCACCAGGAAACGGACAGGGAACAGGGAACTGACACTGACCAGGGAACCAACACGGACAAGGGAACTGACTCGGACCAGCGGAAGTGACAGGGACCAGGGAACTGACACGGACCAAGGAACTGACAGGGACCAGGGAACTGACTGGAACCAGGGAACTGACACGGACTAGGAAACTGACACGGACCAGGGAACTGACACGGACCAAGGAACTGACAGGCACCAGGGAACTGACACGGACCAGGGAACTGACATGGATCGGGGAACTGACACGGACCAGGGAACTGACACGGACCAAGGAAATGACGGAGACTAGGGAACTGACAGGGACTAGGGAACTGACAGGCACCAAGGAACTGAAGTGGACAGGGGAACTGACACGGACCAGGGAACTGACACGGATAAGGGAACTGACAGGCATTAGGGAACTGACACAGACCGGGAAACTGGCACGGACCAGGGAAATGACGGAGACCAGGGAACTGACTGGGACTAGGGAACTGACAGGCACCAGGGAACTGAAGTGGACCGGGGAACTGACACGGATCAGGGAACTGAACGGATCGGGGAACTGACACGGACCAGGGAACTGACAGGGACCAGGGAACTGACAGGGACCAGGGTACTGACACGGTCCAGGGAACTGACAAGGATAGGGGAACTGACACGGACCAGGGAACTGACAGGGACCAGGGAACTGACACGGACCAGGGAACTGACACGGATGAAGGTACTGACGGGGACCATGGAACTTACACAGACCAGAGAACTGACACGGCTCTGGGAACTGACAGGGACCAGGGAGCTAACTGGGACCAGGGAATTAACTGGGACAAGGGAAACGACAAGGACCAGGGAACTGACATGGACCAGGGATCTGACACGGATCAGGGAACTGACACAGATCTGGGAACTGACAGGGACCAGGGAACTGACATGGACCAGGGAACTGACACGGATCAGGGAACGGACGGGGTCCAGGGAACTGACACGGACAACGGAATTGACACGGACATGAGAACTGACAGGGACTGGGGAACTAACGGGGACCAGGAAGCTGACACGGACAAGGGAACTGACGGGACCAGGGAACTGACGGGGACCAGCGAACTCACAAGGACCAGGGAACTGACACAGACCAGGCAACTGACACGGACCAGGGAACTGACACGGACCGGGGAAATGACACGCACCAGGGCACTGACACGGACCAAGGAACTGACAGGCACCAGGGAACTGATACGGACCAGGGAACTGACATGGATCGGGGAACTGACACGGACCAGGGAACTGACACGGACCAAGGAAATGACGGAGACCAGGGAACTGACAGGGACTAGGGAACTGACAGGCACCAGGGAACTGAAGTGGACAGGGGAACTGACAGAGACCAGGGAACTGACACGGACAAGGGAACTGACAGGCATTAGGGAACTGACACAGAGCGGGGAACTGACACGGACCAGGGAACTTACACGGACCAAGGAAATGACGGAGACCAGGGAACTGACAGGGACTAGGGAACTGACAGGCACCAGGGAACTGACACGGATCAGGGAACTGACGGGGACCACGGAACTTACACGGACCAGAGAACTGACACGGATCTGGGAACTGACAGGGACCAGGGAACTAACTGGGACCAGGGAAAAGACAAGGACCAGGGAATTGACACGGACCAGGCAACTGACACGGATCAGAGAACGGCGGGGACCAGGGAACTGACACGGAACAGGGAATTGTCACGGACATGGGAACGGACAGGGACTGGGGAACTAACGGGGCCGGGGAAATGACACGGAACAGGGAACTGACGGAGACCAGCGAACTGACAGGGACCAGGGAACTGACACGGACCTGGGAACTGACACGGACCAGGGAACTGACATGAACCAGGGAACTGATAGGGACCGGAGCGTTGACACGGACAAGGGAACTGACACGGACTAGGGAAATGACGGAGACCAAGGAACTTGCATGGACCAGGGAACTGACAGGCACCAGGGAACTGACTGGGACCAGGGCACTGACAGGGATCAGGGAACCTAAACACGGAACATGGAACTGACATGGACCAGGGAACTGACACGGTCCAGCGAACTGACACGGTCCAGCGAACTGACATGGAACAGGGAACTGACAGGGATCGGGGAACTGACATGGACCGGGGAACTGAAACGGATCGGGGAACTGACACGGACCAGGGCACTGACAGGGACCAGGGAACTGACACGGACCAGGGATCTGGCACGGATCAGGGAACGGAAAGGGGCCAGGGAACTGAGAGAAACCAGGGAACTGACGCGGGCCCGGGAACTGACACGGATCAGGGAATTGACAAGGACATGGGTACTGACAGGGACTGGGGAACTAACGGGGATCGGCGAAATGAGACGGACCAGGGAACGGTCAGGGACCTTGGAGCTGACAAGGACCAGGGAACTGACGGGGACCAGGGAACTGACAGGGACCAAGGAACTGACAGGCACTAGGGAACTGACGGGGAACAGGGAACTGACACTGACCGGGGAACTGACACGGACAAGGGAACTGACACAGTCCAGCAGAAGTGACAGGGACCAGGGAACTGACACGGACCAGGGAACTGACAGGGACCAGGGAACTGACAGCGACCAGGGAACTGACTGACACCAGGGAACTGACACGGACTAGGGAACTGACAGGGAACAGGGAACTGACACGGACAAGGGAACTGACACGGACTAGGGAACTGACAGGCACCAGGGAACTGAAGTGGACCGGGGAACTGAAACGGATCGGGGAACTGAACGGATCGGGGAACTGACACGGACCAGGGAACTGACAGGGACCAGGGAACTGACACGGACCAGGGAACTGACACGGACCAGCGAACTGACAGGGACCAAGGAACTGACAGGGATCAGGGAACTGACACGGACCAGGGAACTGACACGGATCAGGGAACTGACGGGGACCACGGAACTTACACTGACCAGAGAACTGACACGGCTGGGAACTGAACGGATTGGGGAACTGACACGGACCAGGGAACTGACAGGGACCAGGGAACCGACACGGACCAGGGAACTGACACGGACCAGCGAACTGACACGGACCTAGGAACTGACAGGGATCAGGGAACTGACACGGACCAGGGAACTGACACGGACCAGGGAACGGTCAGGGACCGGGGAGCCGACACGGACCAGGGAACTGACGGAGACCAGCGAACTGACAGGGACCAGGGAACTGACAGGCACCAGGGAACGGACAGGGAACAGGGAACTGACACGGACTAGGAAACTGACACGGACCAGGGAACTGACACGGACCAAGGAACTGACAGGCACCAGGAAACTGACACGGACCAGGGAACTGACATGGATCGGGGAATTGACACGGACCAGGGAACGGACACGGACCAAGGAAATGACGGAGACCAGGGAACTGACAGGGACTAGGGAACTGACAGGCACCAAGGAGCTGAAGTGGACAGGGGAACTGACACGGACCAGGGAACTGACACGGACAAGGGAACTGACAGTCATTAGGGAACTGACACAGACCGGGAAACTGACACGGACCAGGGAAATGACGGAGACCAGGGAACTGACAGGGACCAGGGAACTGACAGGGACTAGGGAACTGACAGGCACCAGGGAACTGAAGTGGACCGTGGAACTGACACGGATCAGGGAACTGAACGGATCGGGGAACTGACACGGACCAGGGAACTGACAGGGACCAGGGAACTGACAGGGACCAGGGTACTGACACGGTCCAGGGAACTGAGAAGGATAGGGGAACTGACACGGACCAGGGAACTGATACGGACCAGGGAACTGACAGGGACCAAGGAACTGACAGGGATCAGGGAACTGACACGGACCACGGAACTGACACGGATCAGGGAACTGACGGGGACCACGGAACTTACACTGACCAGAGAACTGACACGGCTGGGAACTGAACGGATCGGGGAACTGACACGGACCAGGGAGCTAACTGGGACCATGGAAAAGACAAGGACCAGGCAACTGACACGGATCAGAGAATGGGCGGGGACCAGGGAACTGACATGGATCAGGGAACGGAAACGGACCAGGGAACCGAGATGGACCAGGGAACCGACACGTACCAGGGAATTGACACGGATTTGGGAACTGACAGGGACTGGGGAACTAACGGGGACCGGGGAAATGACACGGACCAGGGAACGGTCAGGGACCGGGGAGCCGACACGGACCAGGGAACTGACGGAGACCAGCGAACTGACAGGAACCAGGGAACTGACAGGCACCAGGGAACTGACAGGGACCAGGGAACTGACACGGATCAGGGAACTGACAGGGACCAAGGAACTGACAGGGATCAGGGAACTGACACGGACCAGGGAACTGACACGGACCAGGGAACTGACACGGATCAGGGAACTGACGGGGACCACGGAACTTACACTGACCAGAGAACTGACACGGCTGGGAACTGAACGGATCGGGGAACTGACACGGACCAGGGAGCTAACTGGGACCATGGAAAAGACAAGCTGACACGGACCAGGCAACTGACACGGATCAGAGAATGGGCGGGGACCAGGGAACTGACATGGATCAGGGAACGGAAACGGACCAGGGAACTGAGATGGACCAGGGAACCGACACGTACCAGGGAATTAACACGGACATGGGAACTGACAGGGACTGGACTAGGGAACTGACAGGCACCAGGGAACTGAAGTGGACCGGGGAACTGAAACGGATCAGGGAACTGAACGGATCGGGGAACTGACACGGACCGGGGAACTGACACGGACCAGGGAACTGACAGGGACCAGGGAACCGACACGGACAAGGGAACTGACAGGCATTAGGGAACTGACACAGACCGGGAAACTGACACGGACCTGCGAAATGACGGAGACCAGGGAACTGACAGGGACTTGGGAACTGACAGGCACCAACGAACTGAAGTGGACCGGGGAACTGACACGGATCAGGGAACTGAACGGATCGGGGAACTGACAGGGACCAGGGAACTGACAGGGACCAGGGAACTGACAGGGACCAGGGAACTGACAGGGACCAGGGTACTGACACGGTCCAGGGAACTGACAAGGATAGGGGAACTGACACGGACCAGGGAACGGACACGGACCAGGGAACTGACACGGACCAAGGAACTGACAGGGATCAGGGAACTGACACGGACCAGGGAACTGACACGGATCAGGGAACTGACGGGGACCACGGAACTTACACTGTCCAGAGAACTGACACGGCTGGGAACTGAACGGATCGGGGAACTGACACGGACCAGGGAGCTGACACGGACCAGGGAGCTAACTGGGACCATGGAAAAGACAAGGACCAGGCAACTGACACGGATCAGAGAATGGGCGGGGACCAGGGAACTGACATGGATCAGGGAACGGAAACGGACCAGGGAACTGAGATGGACCAGGGAACCGACACGTACCAGGGAATTGACACGGACATGGGAACTGACAGGGACTGGGGAACTAACGGGGACCGGGGAAATGACACGGATCAGGGAACGGTCAGGGACCGGGGAGCCGACACGGACCAGGGAACTGACGGAGACCAGCGAACTGACAGGGACCAGGGAACTGACAGGGACTAGGGAACCGACGCGGACCAGGGAACTGCACGGACCAGGGAACTGACACGGACCAGGGAACTGACAGGGACCAAGGAACTGACAGGGATCAGGGAACTGACACGGACCAGGGAACCGACACGGACCAGGGAACTGACACGGATCAGGGAACTGACGGGGACCACGGAATTTACACTGACCAGAGAACTGACACGGCTGGAAACTGAACGGATCGGGGATCTGACACGGACCAGGCAGCTAACTGGGACCATGGAAAAGACAAGGACCAAGGAACTGACACGGACCAGGCAACTGACACGGATCAGAGAATGGGCGGGGACCAGGGAACTGACATGGATCAGGGAACGGAAACGGACCAGGGAACTGAGATGGACCAGGGAACCGACACGTACCAGGGAATTGACACGGACATGGGAACTGACAGGGACTGGACTAGGGAACTGACAGGCACCAGGGAACTGAAGTGGACCGGGGAACTGAAACGGATCAGGGAACTGAACGGATCGGGGAACTGACACGGACCAGGGAACTGACAGCGTCCAGGGAACCGACACGGACCAGGGAACTGACACGGATCAGGGAACTGACACGGACCAGGGAACTGACAGGGACCAAGGAACTGACAGGGATCAGGGAACTGACACGGACCAGGGAACTGACAGGGACCAAGGAACTGACAGGGATCAGGGAACTGACACGGACCAGGGAATAGTCACGGACATGGGAACGGACAGGAACTGGGGAACTAACGGGGACCGGGGAAATGACACGGAACAGGGAACTGACGGAGACCAGCGAACTGACAGGGACCAGGGAACTGACACGGACCTGGGAACTGACACGGACCATGGAACTGACATGAACCAGGAAACTGATAGGGACCGGAGCGTTGACACGGACAAGGGAACTGACACGTACCAGGGAAATGACGGAGACCAAGGAACTTGCATGGACCAGGGAACTGACAGGCACCAGGGAACTGACTGGGACCAGGGCACTGACAGGGATCAGGGAACCTAAACACGGACCATGGAACTGATATGGACCAGGGAACTGACAAGGACCAGCGAATTGACATGGACCAGGGAACTGACGGGGACCAGGGTACTGACACGGTCCAGGGAACTGACACGGTCCAGCGAACTGACACGGTCCAGCGAACTGACATGGAACAGGGAACTGACAGGGATCTGGGAACTGACATGGATCGGGGAACTGACACGGACCAGGGCACTGTCAGGGACCAGGGAACTGACACGGACCAGGGATCTGGCACGGATCAGGGAACGGAAAGGGACCAGGGAACTGAGAGGGACCAGGGAACTGACGCGGGCCCGGGAACTGACACAGATCAGGGAATTGACAAGGACATGGGTACTGACAGGGACTGGGGAACTAACGGGGATCGGCGAAATGAGACGGACCAGGGAACAATCAGGGACCTGGGAGCTGACGGGGACCAGGGAACTGAAGGGGAACAGGGAACTAACAGGGACCAAGGAACAGACAGGCACTAGGGAACTGACGGGGATCAGGGAACTGACACTGACCAGGGAACTGACACGGACAAGGGAACTGACACAGTCAAGCAGAAGTGACAGGGACCAGGGAACTGACACGGACCAGGGAACTGACAGGGACCAGGGAACTGACAGGGACCAGGGAACTGACACGGACCAGGGATCTGGCACGGATCAGGGAACGGAAAGGGACCAGGGAACTGAGAGGGACCAGGGAACTGACGCGGACACGAGAACTGACACGGATCAGGGAATTGACAAGGACATGGGTACTGACAGGGACTGGGGAACTAACGGGGATCGGCGAAATGAGACGGACCAGGGAACGGTCAGGGACCTGGGAGCTGACACGGACCAGGGAACTGACGGGGACCAGGGAACTGACAGGGACCAAGGAACTGATAGGCACTAGGGAACTGACGGGGAACAGGGAACTGACACTGATCAGGGAACTGACACGGACAAGGGAACTGACACAGTCCAGCAGAAGTGACAGGGACCAGGGAACTGACACGGACCAGGGAACTGACAGGGACCAAGGAACTGATAGGGATCAGGGAACTGACACGGACCAGGGAACTGACACGGACCAGGGAACTGACACGGATCAGGGAACTGACGGGGACCACGGAACTTTCACTGACCAGAGAACTGACACGGCTGGGAACTGAACGGATCGGGGAACTGACACGGACCAGGGAGCTAACTGGGACCATGGAAAAGACAAGGACCAAAGAACTGACACGGACCAGGCAACTGAGACGGATCAGAGAATGGGCGGGGACCAGGGAACTGACATGGATCAGGGAACGGAAACGGACCAGGGAACTGAGATGGACCAGGGAACCGACACGTACCAGGGAATTGACACGGACATGGGAACTGACAGGGACAGGACTAGGGAACTGACAGGCACCAGGGAACTGAAGTGGACCGGGGAACTGAAACGGATCAGGGAACTGAACGGATCGGGGAACTGACACGGACCAGGGAACTGACAGGGACCAGGGAACCGACACGGACCAGGGAACTGACACGGACCAGGGACTGACAGGGACCAAGGAACTGACAGGGATCAGGGAACTGACACGGACCAGGGAACTGACACGGATCAGGGAACTGACGGGGACCACGGAACTTACACTGACCAGAGAACTGACACGGCTGGGAACTGAACGGATCGGGGAACTGACACGGACCAGGGAGCTAACTGGGACCATGGAAAAGACAAGGACCAGGCAACTGACACGGATCAGAGAATGGGCGGGGACCAGGGAAATGACATGGATCAGGGAACGGAAACGGACCAGGGAACTGAGATGGACCAGGGAACCGACACGTACCAGAGAATTGACACGGACATGGGAACTGACAGGGACTGGGGAACTAACGGGGACCGGGGATATGACACGGACCAAGGAACGGTCAGGGACCCGGGAGCCGACACGGACCAGGGAACTGACGGAGACCAGCGAACTGACACGGACAAGGGAACTGACACGGACAAGAGAACTGACAGGCATTAGGGAACTGACACGGACCAGGGAAGTGACGGAGACCAGGGTACTGACAGGGACTAGGGAACCGACGCGGACCAGGGAACTGCACGGACCAGGGAACTGACACGGACCAGGGAACTGGCAGGGACCAAGGAACTGACAGGGATCAGGGAACTGACACTGACCAGGGAACTGACACGGACCAGGGAACTGACACGGATCAGGGAACTGACGGGGACCACGGAACTTACACTGACCAGAGAACTGACACGGCTGGGAACTGAACGGATCGGGGAACTGACACGGACCAGGGAGCTAACTGGGACATTGGAAAAGACAAGGACCAAGGAACTGACACGGACCAGGCAACTGACACGGATCAGAGAATGGGCGGGGACCAGGGAACTGACATGGATCAGGGAACGGAAACGGACCAGGGAACTGAGATGGACCAGGGAACCGACACGTACCAGGGAATTGACACGGACATGGGAACTGACAGGGACTGGACTAGGGAACTGACAGGCACCAGGGAACTGAAGTGGACCGGGGAACTGAAACGGATCAGGGAACTGAACGGATGGGGGAACTGACACGGACCAGGGAACTGACAGGGACCAGGGGACTGACACGGACCAGGGAACTGACACGGACCAGGGAACTGACAGGGACCAAGGAACTGACAGGGATCAGGGAACTGACACGGACCAGGGAACTGACACGGACCAGGGAACTGACACGGACCAGGGAACTGACAGGGACCAGAGAACTGACGCGGCTGGGAACTGAACGGATCGGGGAACTGACACGGACCAGGGAGCTAACTGGGACCATGGAAAAGACAAGGACCAGGCAACTGACACGGATCAGAGAATGGGCGGGGACCAGGGAACTGACATGGATCAGGGAACGGAAACGGACCAGGGAACTGAGATGGACCAGGGAACCGACACGTACCAGGGAATTGACACGGACATGGGAACTGATAGGGACTCGGGAACTAACGGGGACCGGGGAAATGACACGGACCAGGGAACGGTCAGGGACCGGGGAGCCGACACGGACCAGGGAACTGACGGAGCCCAGCGAACTGACAGGGACCAGGGAACTGACGGGCACTAGGGAACTGACAGGGAACAGGGAACTGACACTGACCAGGGAACTAACACGGACAAGGGAACTGACTCGGACCAGCGGAAGTGACAGGGACCAGGGAACTGACACGGACCAAGGAACTGACAGGGACCAGGGAACTGACTGGAACCAGGGAACTGACACGGACTAGGAAACTGACACGGACCAGGGAACTGACACGGACCAAGGAGCTGACAGGCACCAGGGAACTGACACGGACCAGGGAACTGACATGGATCGGGGAACTGACACGGACCTGGGAACTGAAACGGACCAAGGAAATGACGGAGACCAGGGAACTGACAGGGACTAGGGAACTGACAGGCACCAGGGAACTGAAGGGGACAGGGAACTGACTGACACCACGGAACTGACACGGACTAGAGAACTGACAGGGACCAGGGAACTGACACCGACAAGGGAACTGACACGGACAAGAGAACTGACAGGCATTAGGGAACTGACACGGACCAGGGAAGTGACGGAGACCAGGGAACTGACAGGTACTAGGAAACCGACGCGGACCGGGGAACTGGACGGACCAGGGAACTGACACGGACCAGGGAACTGACATGGATCGGGGAACTGACACGGACCAGGGAACTGACACGGACCAAGGAAATGACGGAGACCAGGGAACTGACAGGCACCAAGGAACTTAAGTGGACAGGGGAACTGACACGGACCAGGGAACTGACACGGACAAGGGAACTGACAGGCATTAGGGAACTGACACAGACCGGGAAACTGACACGGACCAGGGAAATGACGGAGACCAGGGAACTGACAGGGACTAGGGAACTGACAGGCACCAGGGACCTGAAGTGGACCGGGGAACTGACACGGAGCAGGGAACTGAACGGATCGGGGAACTGACCCGGACCAGGGAATTGACAGGGACCAGGGAACTGACAGGGACCAGGGTACTGACACGGTCCAGGGAACTGACAAGGATAGGGGAACTGACACGGACCAGGGAACTGACAGGGACCAGGGAACTGACACGGACTGACACGGATCAGGGTACTGACGGGGACCATGGAACTTACACGGAGCAGAGAACTGACACGGCTCTGGGTACTGACAGGGACCAGGGAGCTAACTGGGACCAGGGAATTAATTGGGACAAGGGAAACGACAAGGACCAGGGAACTGACATGGACCAGGGATCTGGCACGGATCAGGGAACTGACACAGATCTGGGAACTGACAGGGACCAGGGAACTGACATGGAGCAGGGAACTGACACGGATCAGGGAACGGATGGGGTCCAGGGAACTGACACGGGCCAGGGAACTGACAGGGACCAAGGAACTGACAGGGATCAGGGAACTGACACGGACCAGGGAACTGACACGGATCAGGGAACTGACGGGGACCACGGAACTTACACTGACCAGAGAACTGACACGGCTGGGAACTGAACGGATCGGGGAACTGACACGGACCAGGGAGCTAACTGGGACCATGGAAAAGACAAGGACCAAGGAACTGACACGGACCAGGCAACTGACACGGATCAGAGAATGGGCGGGGACCAGGGAACTGACATGGATCAGGGAACGGAAACGGACCAGGGAACTGAGATGGACCAGGGAACCGACACGTACCAGAGAATTGACACGGACATGGGAACTGACAGGGACTGGGGAACTAACGGGGTCCGGGGAAATGACACGGACCAAGGAACGGTCAGGGACCGGGGAGCCGACACGGACCAGGGAACTGACGGAGACCAGCGAACTGACACGGACAAGGGAACTGACACGGACAAGAGAACTGACAGGCATTAGGGAACTGACACGGACCAGGGAAGTGACGGAGACCAGGGTACTGACAGGGACTAGGGAACCGACGCGGACCAGGGAACTGCACGGACCAGGGAACTGACACGGACCAGGAAACTGACAGGGACCAAGGAACTGACAGGGATCAGGGAACTGACACTGACCAGGGAACTGACACGGACCAGGGAACTGACACGGATCAGGGAACTGACGGGGACCACGGAACTTACACTGACCAGAGAACTGACACGGCTGGGAACTGAACGGATCGGGGAACTGACACGGACCAGGGAGCTAACTGGGACCATGGAAAAGACAAGGACCAAGGAACTGACACGGACCAGGCAACTGACACGGATCAGAGAATGGGCGGGGACCAGGGAACTGACATGGATCAGGGAACGGAAACGGACCAGGGAACTGAGATGGACCAGGGAACCGACACGTACCAGGGAATTGACATGGACATGGGAACTGACAGGGACTGGACTAGGGAACTGACAGGCACCAGGGAACTGAAGTGGACCGGGGAACTGAAACGGATCAGGGAACTGAACGGATCGGGGAACTGACACGGACCAGGGAACTGACAGGGACCAGGGAACCGACAAGGACCAGGGAACTGACACGGACCAGCGAACTGACACGGACCAGGGAACTGACAGGGACCAAGGAACTGACAGGGATCAGGGAACTGACAGGGACCAGGGAACTGAAACGGATCAGGGAACTGAACGGATCGGGGAACTGACACGGACCAGGGAACTGACAGGGACCAGGGAACCGACAAGGACCAGGGAACTGACACGGACCAGGGAACTGACACGGACCAGGGAACTGACAGGGACCAAGGAACTGACAGGGATCAGGGAACTGACACGGACCAGGGAACTGACACGGATCAGGGAACTGACGGGGACCACGGAACTTACACTGACCAGAGAACTGACACGGCTGGGAACTGAACGGATCGGGGAACTGACACGGACCAGGGAGCTAACTGGGACCATGGAAAAGACAAGGACCAGGCAACTGTCACGGATCAGAGAATGGGCGGGGACCAGGGAACTGACATGGATCAGGGAACGGAAACGGACCAGGGAACTGAGATGGACCAGGGAACCGACACGTACCAGAGAATTGACACGGACATGGGAACTGACAGGGACTGGGGAACTAACGGGGTCCGGGGAAATGACACGGACCAAGGAACGGTCAGGGACCGGGGAGCCGACACGGACCAGGGAACTGACGGAGACCAGCGAACTGACACGGACAAGGGAACTGACACGGACAAGAGAACTGACAGGCATTAGGGAACTGACACGGACCAGGGAAGTGACGGAGACCAGGGTACTGACAGGGACTAGGGAACCAACGCGGACCAGGGAACTGCATAGACCAGGGAACTGACACGGACCAGGAAACTGACAGGGACCAAGGAACTGACAGGGATCAGGGAACTGACACTGACCAGGGAACTGACACGGACCAGGGAACTGACACGGATCAGGGAACTGACGGGGACCACGGAACTTACACTGACCAGAGAACTGACACGGCTGGGAACTGAACGGATCGGGGAACTGACACGGACCAGGGAGCTAACTGGGACCATGGAAAAGACAAGGACCAAGGAACTGACACGGACCAGGCAACTGACACGGATCAGAGAATGGGCGGGGACCAGGGAACTGACATGGATCAGGGAACGGAAACGGACCAGGGAACTGAGATGGACCAGGGAACCGACACGTACCAGGGAATTGACATGGACATGGGAACTGACAGGGACTGGACTAGGGAACTGACAGGCACCAGGGAACTGAAGTGGACCGGGGAACTGAAACGGATCAGGGAACTGAACGGATCGGGGAACTGACACGGACCAGGGAACTGACAGGGACCAGGGAACCGACAAGGACCAGGGAACTGACACGGACCAGGGAACTGACACGGACCAGGGAACTGACAGGGACCAAGGAACTGACAGGGATCAGGGAACTGACACGGACCAGGGAACTGAAACGGATCAGGGAACTGAACGGATCGGGGAACTGACACGGACCAGGGAACTGACAGGGACCAGGGAACCGACAAGGACCAGGGAACTGGCACGGACCAGGGAACTGACACGGACCAGGGAACTGACAGGGACCAAGGAACTGACAGGGATCAGGGAACTGACACGGACCAGGGAACTGACACGGATCAGGGAACTGACGGGGACCACGGAACTTACACTGACCAGAGAACTGACACGGCTGGGAACTGAACGGATCGGGGAACTGACACGGACCAGGGAGCTAACTGGGACCATGGAAAAGACAAGGACCAGGCAACTGTCACGGATCAGAGAATGGGCGGGGACCAGGGAACTGACATGGATCAGGGAACGGAAACGGACCAGGGAACTGAGATGGACCAGGGAACCGACACGTACCAGGGAATTGACACGGACATGGGAACTGATAGGGACTGGGGAACTAACGGGGACCGGGGAAATGACACGGACCAGGGAACGGTCAGGGACCGGGGAGCCGACACGGACCAGGGAACTGACGGAGCCCAGCGAACTGACAGGGACCAGGGAACTGACAGGCACCAGGGAACTGACAGGGAACAGGGAATTGACACTGACCAGGGAACTAACACGGACAAGGGAACTGACTCGGACCAGCGGAAGTGACAGGGACCAGGGAACTGACACGGACCAAGGAACTGACAGGGACCAGGGAACTGACTGGAACCAGGGAACTGACACGGACTAGGAAACTGACACGGACCAGGGAACTGACACGGACCAAGGAACTGACAGGCACCAGGGAACTGACACGGACCAGGGAACTGACATGGATCGGGGAACTGACACGGACCTGGGAACTGACACGGACCAAGGAAATGACGGAGACCAGGTAACTGACAGGGACTAGGGAACTGACAGGCACCAGGGAACTGAAGTGGACAGGGGAACTGACACGGACCAGGGAACTGACACGGACAAGGGAACTGACGGGCATTAGGGAACTGACACAGACCGGGAAACTGACACGGACCAGGGAAATGACGGAGACCAGGGAACTGACAGGGACTAGGGAACTGACAGGCACCAGGGAACTGAAGTGGACCGGGGAACTGACACGGATCAGGGAACTGACAGGGTCCAGGGAACTGACAGGGACCGGGGTACTGACACGGTCCAGGGAACTGACAAGGATAGGGGAACTGACACGGACCACGGAACTGACAGGGACCAGGGAACCGACACGTACCAGGGAACTAAGATGGACCAGGGAACTGACACGGACCAGGGAACTGACACGGCTCTGGGAACTGACAGGGACCAGGGAGCTAACTGGGACCAGGGAATTAACTGGGACAAGGGAAACGACAAGGACCAGGGAACTGACATGGACCAGGAATCTGACACGGATGAGGGAACTGACACGGATCAGGGAACGGACGGGGTCCAGGGAACTGACACGGACAAGGGAATTGACACGGACATGGGAACTGACAGGGACTGGGGAACTAACGGGGACCAGGGAGCTGACACGGACAAGGGAACTGACAAGGGCCAGGGGAACCGACAGGGACCAGGGAGCTGACAGGGAGCAGAGAACTGACAGGGACCAGGAAACTGACACGGACCAGGGAAATGATACGGAGCACGGAACTGACACAGACCAGGGTACTGAAGGGGACCAAGAAACTGACAGAGAACAGGAAACTGACAGGCACCAGAGAACTAACAGGGAACAGGGAACTGACACCGACCAGGGAACTGACACCGACCAGGGAACTGACTCCGACCAGGGAACTGACACGGACCAGGAAACTGACACCGAGAAGGGAACTGACGGGACCAGGGGAACTGACACGGTCCAGGGAACTGACACGGACCAGTGAACTGACAAGGACCAGGGAACTGACACGGACAAGGGAACTGACGGGACCAGGGAACTGACGGGGACCAGCGAACTCACAAGGACCAGGGAACTGACACAGACCAGGCAACTGGCACGGACCAGGGAACTGACACGGACCGGGGAAATGACACGCACCAGGGCACTGACACTGACCAAGGAACTGACAGGCACCAGGGAACTGACACGGACCAGGGAACGGACATGGATCGGGGAACTGACACGGACCAGGGAACTGACACGGACCAAGGAAATGAAGGAGAACAGGGAACTGACAGGAACTAGGGAACTGACAGGGACCAAGGAACTGACAGGGATCAGGGAACTGACACGGACCAGGGAACTGACACGGATCAGGGAACTGACGGGGACCACGGAACTTACACTGACCAGAGAACTGACACAGCTGGGAAATGAACGGATCGGGGAACTGACACGGACCAGGGAGCTAACTGGGACCATGGAAAAGACAAGGAGGCAACTGACACGGATCAGAGAATGGGCGGGGACCAGGGAACTGACATGGATCAGGGAACGGAAACGGAGCAGGGAACTGAGACGGACCAGGGAACCGACACTTACCAGGGAATTGACACGGACATGGAACTGATAGGGACTGGGGAACTAACGGGGACCGGGGAGCCGACACGGACCAGGGAACTGACGGAGCCCAGCGAACTGACAGGGACCAGGGAACTGACAGGCACCAGGGAACTGACAGGGAACAGGGAACTGACACTGACCAGGGAACTCACACGGACAAGGGAACTGACTCGGACCAGCGGAAGTGACAGGGACCAGGGAACTGACACGACCAAGGAACTGACAGGGACCAGGAACTGACTGGAACCAGGGAACTGACACGGACTAGGAAACTGACACGGACCAGGGAACTGACACGACCAAGGAACTGACAGGCACCAGGGAACTGACACGGACCAGGGAACTGACATGGATCGGGGAACTGACACGGACCTGGGAACTGACACGGACCAAGGAAATGACGGAGACCAGGGAACTGACAGGGACTAGGGAACTGACAGGCACCAGGGAACTGAGTGGACCGGGGAACTGACACGGATCAGGGAACTGACAGGGTCCAGGGAACTGACAGGGACCGGGGTACTGACACGGTCCAGGGAACTGACAAGGATAGGGAACTGACACGGACCAGGGAACTGACAGGGAATAGGGAACCGACACGGACCAGGGAACTAAGATGGACCAGGGAACTGACACGGACCAGGGAACTGACACGGCTCTGGGAACTGACAGGGACCAGGGAGCTAACTGGGACCAGGGAATTAACTGGGATAAGGGAAACGACAAGGACCAGGGAACTGACATGGACCAGGAATCTGACTCGGATCAGGGAACTGACACGGATCAGGGAACGGACGGGGTCCAGGGAACTGACACCGACAAGGGAATTGACACGGACATGGGAACTGACAGGGACTGGGGAACTAACGGGGACCAGGGAGCTGACACGGACAAGGGAACTGACACGGGCCAGGGGAACCGACAGGGACCAGGGAGCTGACAGGGAGCAGAGAACTGACAGGGACCAGGAAACTGACACGGACCAGGGAAATGATACGGAGCACGGAACTGACACAGACCAGGGTACTGAAGGGGACCAAGAAACTGACAGGGAACAGGAAACTGACAGGCACCAGAGAACTAACAGGGAACAGGGAACTGACACCGACCAGGGAACTGACACCGACCAGGGAACTGACACGGACCAGGAAACTGACACCGAGAAGGGAACTGACGGGACCAGGGAACTGACACGGTCCAGGGAACTGACACGGACCAGTGAACTGACAAGGACCAGGGACTGACACGGACAAGGGAACTGACGGGACCAGGGAACTGACGGGGACCAGCGAACTCACAAGGACCAGGGAACTGACACAGACCAGGCAACTGGCACGGACCAGGGAACTGACACGGACCGGGGAAATGACACGCACCAGGGCACTGACACTGACCAAGGAACTGACAGGCACCAGGGAACTGACACGGACCAGGGAACCGACACTTACCAGGGAATTGACACGGACATGGGAACTGATAGGGACTGGGGAACTAACGGGGACCGGGGAGCCGACACGGACCAGGGAACTGACGGAGCCCAGCCCCAGCGAACTGACAGGGACCAGGGAACTGACAGGCACCAGGGAACTGACAGGGAACAGGGAACTGACACTGACCAGGGAACTCACACGGACAAGGGAACTGACTCGGACCAGCGGAAGTGACAGGGACCAGGGCACTGACACGGACCAAGGAACTGACAGGGACCAGGGAACTGACTGGAACCAGGGAACTGACACGGACTAGGAAACTGACACGGGACCAGGGAACTGACACGGACCAAGGAACTGACAGGCACCAGGGAACTGACACGGACCAGGGAACTGACATGGATCGGGGAACTGACACGGACCTGGGAACTGACACGGACCAAGGAAATGACGGAGACCAGGGAACTGACAGGGACTAGGGAACTGACAGGCACCAGGGAACTGAAGTGGACAGGGGAACTGACACGGACCAGGGAACTGAAACGGACAAGGGAACTGACGGGCATTAGGAAACTGACACAGACCGGGAAACTGACGGACCCAGGGAAATGACGGAGACCAGGGAACTGACAGGGACTAGGGAACTGACAGGCACCAGGGAACTGATGTGGACCGGGGAACTGACACGGATCAGGGAACTGACAGGGTCCAGGGAACTGACAGGGACCGGGGTACTGACACGGTCCAGGGAACTGACAAGGATAGGGGAACTGACACGGACCAGGGAACTGACAGGGACCAGGGAACCGACACGGACCAGGGAACTAAGATGGACCAGGGAACTGACACGGACCAGGGAACTGACACGGCTCTGGGAACTGACAGGGACCAGGGAGCTAACAGGGACCAGGGAATTAACTGGGATAAGGGAAACGACAAGGACCAGGGAACTGACATGGACCAGGAATCTGACTCGGATCAGGGAACTGACACGGATCAGGGAACGGACGGGGTCCAGGGAACTGACACCGACAAGGGAATTGACACGGACATGGGCACTGACAGGGACTGGGGAACTAACGGGGACCAGGGAGCTGACACGGACAAGGGAACTGACACGGGCCAGGGGAACCGACAGGGACCAGGGAGCTGACAGGGAGCAGAGAACTGACAGGGACCAGGAAACTGACACGGACCAGGAAATGATACGGAGCACGGAACTGACACAGACCAGGGTACTGAAGGGGACCAAGAAACAGACAGGGAACAGGAAACTGACAGGCACCAGAGAACTAACAGGGAACAGGGAACTGACACCGACCAGGGAACTGACACCGACCAGGGAACTGACACGGACCAGGAAACTGACACCGAGAAGGGAACTGACGGGACCAGGGAACTGACACGGTCCAGGGAACTGACACGGACCAGTGAACTGACAAGGACCAGGGACTGACACGGACAAGGGAACTGACGGGACCAGGGAACTGACGGGGACCAGCGAACTCACAAGGACCAGGGAACTGACACAGACCAGGCAACTGGCACGGACCAGGGAACTGACACGGACCGGGGAAATGACACGGACCAGGCAACTGACACGGATCAGAGAATGGGCGGGGACCAGGGAACTGACATGGATCAGGGAACGGAAACGGACCAGGGAACTGAGATGGACCAGGGAACCGACACGTACCAGAGAATTGACACGGACATGGGAACTGACAGGGACTGGGGAACTAACGGGGTCCGGGGAAATGACACGGACCAAGGAACGGTCAGGGACCGGGGAGCCGACACGGACCAGGGAACTGACGGAGACCAGCGAACTGACACGGACAAGGGAACTGACACGGACAAGAGAACTGACAGGCATTAGGGAACTGACACGGACCAGGGAAGTGACGGAGACCAGGGTACTGACAGGGACTAGGGAACCGACGCGGACCAGGGAACTGCACGGACCAGGGAACTGACACGGACCAGGAAACTGACAGGGACCAAGGAACTGACAGGGATCAGGGAACTGACACTGACCAGGGAACTGACACGGACCAGGGAACTGACACGGATCAGGGAACTGACGGGGACCACGGAACTTACACTGACCAGAGAACTGACACGGCTGGGAACTGAACGGATCGGGGAACTGACACGGACCAGGGAGCTAACTGGGACCATGGAAAAGACAAGGACCAAGGAACTGACACGGACCAGGCAACTGACACGGATCAGAGAATGGGCGGGGACCAGGGAACTGACATGGATCAGGGAACGGAAACGGACCAGGGAACTGAGATGGACCAGGGAACCGACACGTACCAGGGAATTGACATGGACATGGGAACTGACAGGGACTGGACTAGGGAACTGACAGGCACCAGGGAACGGAAGTGGACCGGGGAACTGAAACGGATCAGGGAACTGAACGGATCGGGGAACTGACACGGACCAGGGAACTGACAGGGACCAGGGAACCGACAAGGACCAGGGAACTGACACGGACCAGGGAACTGACACGGACCAGGGAACTGACAGGGACCAAGGAACTGACAGGGATCAGGGAACTGACAGGGACCAGGGAACTGAAACGGATCAGGGAACTGAACGGATCGGGGAACTGACACGGACCAGGGAACTGACAGGGACCAGGGAACCGACAAGGACCAGGGAACTGACACGGACCAGGGAACTGACACGGACCAGGGAACTGACAGGGACCAAGGAACTGACAGGGATCAGGGAACTGACACGGACCAGGGAACTGACACGGATCAGGGAACTGACGGGGACCACGGAACTTACACTGACCAGAGAACTGACACGGCTGGGAACTGAACGGATCGGGGAACTGACACGGACCAGGGAGCTAACTGGGACCATGGAAAAGACAAGGACCAGGCAACTGTCACGGATCAGAGAATGGGCGGGGACCAGGGAACTGACATGGATCAGGGAACGGAAACGGACCAGGGAACTGAGATGGACCAGGGAACCGACACGTACCAGGGAATTGACACGGACATGGGAACTGATAGGGACTGGGGAACTAACGGGGACCGGGGAAATGACACGGACCAGGGAACGGTCAGGGACCGGGGAGCCGACACGGACCAGGGAACTGACGGAGCCCAGCGAACTGACAGGGACCAGGGAACTGACAGGCACCAGGGAACTGACAGGGAACAGGGAATTGACACTGACCAGGGAACTAACACGGACAAGGGAACTGACTCGGACCAGCGGAAGTGACAGGGACCAGGGAACTGACACGGACCAAGGAACTGACAGGGACCAGGGAACTGACTGGAACCAGGGAACTGACACGGACTAGGAAACTGACACGGACCAGGGAACTGACACGGACCAAGGAACTGACAGGCACCAGGGAACTGACACGGACCAGGGAACTGACATGGATCGGGGAACTGACACGGACCTGGGAACTGACACGGACCAAGGAAATGACGGAGACCAGGTAACTGACAGGGACTAGGGAACTGACAGGCACCAGGGAACTGAAGTGGACAGGGGAACTGACACGGACCAGGGAACTGACACGGACAAGGGAACTGACGGGCATTAGGGAACTGACACAGACCGGGAAACTGACACGGACCAGGGAAATGACGGAGACCAGGGAACTGACAGGGACTAGGGAACTGACAGGCACCAGGGAACTGAAGTGGACCGGGGAACTGACACGGATCAGGGAACTGACAGGGTCCAGGGAACTGACAGGGACCGGGGTACTGACACGGTCCAGGGAACTGACAAGGATAGGGGAACTGACACGGACCACGGAACTGACAGGGACCAGGGAACCGACACGTACCAGGGAACTAAGATGGACCAGGGAACTGACACGGACCAGGGAACTGACACGGCTCTGGGAACTGACAGGGACCAGGGAGCTAACTGGGACCAGGGAATTAACTGGGACAAGGGAAACGACAAGGACCAGGGAACTGACATGGATCAGGAATCTGACACGGATGAGGGAACTGACACGGATCAGGGAACGGACGGGGTCCAGGGAACTGACACGGACAAGGGAATTGACACGGACATGGGAACTGACAGGGACTGGGGAACTAACGGGGACCAGGGAGCTGACACGGACAAGGGAACTGACAAGGGCCAGGGGAACCGACAGGGACCAGGGAGCTGACAGGGAGCAGAGAACTGACAGGGACCAGGAAACTGACACGGACCAGGGAAATGATACGGAGCACGGAACTGACACAGACCAGGGTACTGAAGGGGACCAAGAAACTGACAGAGAACAGGAAACTGACAGGCACCAGAGAACTAACAGGGAACAGGGAACTGACACCGACCAGGGAACTGACACCGACCAGGGAACTGACTCCGACCAGGGAACTGACACGGACCAGGAAACTGACACCGAGAAGGGAACTGACGGGACCAGGGAACTGACACGGTCCAGGGAACTGACACGGACCAGTGAACTGACAAGGACCAGGGAACTGACACGGACAAGGGAACTGACGGGACCAGGGAACTGACGGGGACCAGCGAACTCACAAGGACCAGGGAACTGACACAGACCAGGCAACTGGCACGGACCAGGGAACTGACACGGACCGGGGAAATGACACGCACCAGGGCACTGACACTGACCAAGGAACTGACAGGCACCAGGGAACTGACACGGACCAGGGAACGGACATGGATCGGGGAACTGACACGGACCAGGGAACTGACACGGACCAAGGAAATGAAGGAGACCAGGGAACTGACAGGAACTAGGGAACTGACAGGGACCAAGGAACTGACAGGGATCAGGGAACTGACACGGACCAGGGAACTGACACGGATCAGGGAACTGACGGGGACCACGGAACTTACACTGACCAGAGAACTGACACAGCTGGGAAATGAACGGATCGGGGAACTGACACGGACCAGGGAGCTAACTGGGACCATGGAAAAGACAAGGACCAGGCAACTGACACGGATCAGAGAATGGGCGGGGACCAGGGAACTGACATGGATCAGGGAACGGAAACGGAGCAGGGAACTGAGATGGACCAGGGAACCGACACTTACCAGGGAATTGACACGGACATGGGAACTGATAGGGACTGGGGAACTAACGGGGACCGGGGAGCCGACACGGACCAGGGAACTGACGGAGCCCAGCGAACTGACAGGGACCAGGGAACTGACAGGCACCAGGGAACTGACAGGGAACAGGGAACTGACACTGACCAGGGAACTCACACGGACAAGGGAACTGACTCGGACCAGCGGAAGTGACAGGGACCAGGGAACTGACACGACCAAGGAACTGACAGGGACCAGGGAACTGACTGGAACCAGGGAACTGACACGGACTAGGAAACTGACACGGACCAGGGAACTGACACGGAACAAGGAACTGACAGGCACCAGGGAACTGACACGGACCAGGGAACTGACATGGATCGGGGAACTGACACGGACCTGGGAACTGACACGGACCAAGGAAATGACGGAGACCAGGGAACTGACAGGGACTAGGGAACTGACAGGCACCAGGGAACTGAAGTGGACCGGGGAACTGACACGGATCAGGGAACTGACAGGGTCCAGGGAACTGACAGGGACCGGGGTACTGACACGGTCCAGGGAACTGACAAGGATAGGGGAACTGACACGGACCAGGGAACTGACACGGAATAGGGAACCGACACGGACCAGGGAACTAAGATGGACCAGGGAACTGACACGGACCAGGGAACTGACACGGCTCTGGGAACTGACAGGGACCAGGGAGCTAACAGGGACCAGGGAATTAACTGGGATAAGGGAAACGACAAGGACCAGGGAACTGACATGGACCAGGAATCTGACTCGGATCAGGGAACTGACTCGGATCAGGGAACGGACGGGGTCCAGGGAACTGACACCGACAAGGGAATTGACACGGACATGGGCACTGACAGGGACTGGGGAACTAACGGGGACCAGGGAGCTGACACGGACAAGGGAACTGACACGGGCCAGGGGAACCGACAGGGACCAGGGAGCTGACAGGGAGCAGAGAACTGACAGGGACCAGGAAACTGACACGGACCAGGGAAATGATACGGAGCACGGAACTGACACAGACCAGGGTACTGAAGGGGACCAAGAAACAGACAGGGAACAGGAAACTGACAGGCACCAGAGAACTAACAGGGAACAGGGAACTGACACCGACCAGGGAACTGACACCGACCAGGGAACTGACACGGACCAGGAAACTGACACCGAGAAGGGAACTGACGGGACCAGGGAACTGACACGGTCCAGGGAACTGACACGGACCAGTGAACTGACAAGGACCAGGGACTGACACGGACAAGGGAACTGACGGGACCAGGGAACTGACGGGGACCAGCGAACTCACAAGGACCAGGGAACTGACACAGACCAGGCAACTGGCACGGACCAGGGAACTGACACGGACCGGGGAAATGACACGGACCAGGCAACTGACACGGATCAGAGAATGGGCGGGGACCAGGGAACTGACATGGATCAGGGAACGGAAACGGACCAGGGAACTGAGATGGACCAGGGAACCGACACGTACCAGAGAATTGACACGGACATGGGAACTGACAGGGACTGGGGAACTAACGGGGTCCGGGGAAATGACACGGACCAAGGAACGGTCAGGGACCGGGGAGCCGACACGGACCAGGGAACTGACGGAGACCAGCGAACTGACACGGACAAGGGAACTGACACGGACAAGAGAACTGACAGGCATTAGGGAACTGACACGGACCAGGGAAGTGACGGAGACCAGGGTACTGACAGGGACTAGGGAACCGACGCGGACCAGGGAACTGCACGGACCAGGGAACTGACACGGACCAGGAAACTGACAGGGACCAAGGAACTGACAGGGATCAGGGAACTGACACTGACCAGGGAACTGACACGGACCAGGGAACTGACACGGATCAGGGAACTGACGGGGACCACGGAACTTACACTGACCAGAGAACTGACACGGCTGGGAACTGAACGGATCGGGGAACTGACACGGACCAGGGAGCTAACTGGGACCATGGAAAAGACAAGGACCAGGCAACTGTCACGGATCAGAGAATGGGCGGGGACCAGGGAACTGACATGGATCAGGGAACGGAAACGGACCAGGGAACTGAGATGGACCAGGGAACCGACACGTACCAGGGAATTGACATGGACATGGGAACTGACAGGGACTGGACTAGGGAACTGACAGGCACCAGGGAACTGAAGTGGACCGGGGAACTGAAACGGATCAGGGAACTGAACGGATCGGGGAACTGACACGGACCAGGGAACTGACAGGGACCAGGGAACCGACAAGGACCAGGGAACTGACACGGACCAGGGAACTGACACGGACCAGGGAACTGACAGGGACCAAGGAACTGACAGGGATCAGGGAACTGACACGGACCAGGGAACTGAAACGGATCAGGGAACTGAACGGATCGGGGAACTGACACGGACCAGGGAACTGACAGGGACCAGGGAACCGACAAGGACCAGGGAACTGACACGGACCAGGGAACTGACACGGACCAGGGAACTGACAGGGACCAAGGAACTGACAGGGATCAGGGAACTGACACGGACCAGGGAACTGACACGGATCAGGGAACTGACGGGGACCACGGAACTTACACTGACCAGAGAACTGACACGGCTGGGAACTGAACGGATCGGGGAACTGACACGGACCAGGGAGCTAACTGGGACCATGGAAAAGACAAGGACCAGGCAACTGTCACGGATCAGAGAATGGGCGGGGACCAGGGAACTGACATGGATCAGGGAACGGAAACGGACCAGGGAACTGAGATGGACCAGGGAACCGACACGTACCAGGGAATTGACACGGACATGGGAACTGATAGGGACTGGGGAACTAACGGGGACCGGGGAAATGACACGGACCAGGGAACGGTCAGGGACCGGGGAGCCGACACGGACCAGGGAACTGACGGAGCCCAGCGAACTGACAGGGACCAGGGAACTGACAGGCACCAGGGAACTGACAGGGAACAGGGAATTGACACTGACCAGGGAACTAACACGGACAAGGGAACTGACTCGGACCAGCGGAAGTGACAGGGACCAGGGAACTGACACGGACCAAGGAACTGACAGGGACCAGGGAACTGACTGGAACCAGGGAACTGACACGGACTAGGAAACTGACACGGACCAGGGAACTGACACGGACCAAGGAACTGACAGGCACCAGGGAACTGACACGGACCAGGGAACTGACATGGATCGGGGAACTGACACGGACCTGGGAACTGACACGGACCAAGGAAATGACGGAGACCAGGTAACTGACAGGGACTAGGGAACTGACAGGCACCAGGGAACTGAAGTGGACAGGGGAACTGACACGGACCAGGGAACTGACACGGACAAGGGAACTGACGGGCATTAGGGAACTGACACAGACCGGGAAACTGACACGGACCAGGGAAATGACGGAGACCAGGCAACTGACAGGGACTAGGGAACTGACAGGCACCAGGGAACTGAAGTGGACCGGGGAACTGACACGGATCAGGGAACTGACAGGGTCCAGGGAACTGACAGGGACCGGGGTACTGACACGGTCCAGGGAACTGACAAGGATAGGGGAACTGACACGGACCAGGGAACTGACAGGGACCAGGGAACCGACACGTACCAGGGAACTAAGATGGACCAGGGAACTGACACGGACCAGGGACCTGACACGGCTCTGGGAACTGACAGGGACCAGGGAGCTAACTGGGACCAGGGAATTAACTGGGACAAGGGAAACGACAAGGACCAGGGAACTGACATGGATCAGGAATCTGACACGGATGAGGGAACTGACACGGATCAGGAACGGACGGGGTCCAGGGAACTGACACGGACAAGGGAATTGACACGGACATGGGAACTGACAGGGACTGGGGAACTAACGGGGACCAGGGAGCTGACACGGACAAGGGAACTGACAAGGGCCAGGGGAACCGACAGGGACCAGGGAGCTGACAGGGAGCAGAGAACTGACAGGGACCAGGAAACTGACACGGACCAAGGAAATGAAGGAGACCAGGGAACTGACAGGAACTAGAGAACTGACAGGGACCAAGGAACTGACAGGGATCAGGGAACTGACACGGACCAGGGAACTGACACGGATCAGGGAACTGACGGGAACCACGGAACTTACACTGACCAGAGAACTGACACAGCTGGGAAATGAACGGATCGGGGAACTGACACGGACCAGGGAGCTAACTGGGACCATGGAAAAGACAAGGACCAGGCAACTGACACGGATCAGAGAATGGGCGGGAGGGAACTGACATGGATCAGGGAACGGAAACGGAGCAGGGAACTGAGATGGACCAGGGAACCGACACTTACCAGGGAATTGACACGGACATGGGAACTGATAGGGACTGGGGAACTAACGGGGACCGGGGAGCCGACACGGACCAGGGAACTGACGGAGCCCAGCGAACTGACAGGGACCAGGGAACTGACAGGGAACAGGGAACTGACACTGACACTGACCAGGGAACTCACACGGACAAGGGAACTGACTCGGACCAGCGGAAGTGACAGGGACCAGGGAACTGACACGACCAAGGAACTGACAGGGACCAGGGAACTGACTGGAACCAGGGAACTGACACGGACTAGGAAACTGACACGGACCAGGGAACTGACACGGACCAAGGAACTGACAGGCACCAGGGAACTGACACGGACCAGGGAACTGACATGGATCGGGGAACTGACACGGACCTGGGAACTGACACGGACCAAGGAAATGACGGAGACCAGGGAACTGACAGGGACTAGGGAACTGACAGGCACCAGGGAACTGAAGTGGACCGGGGAACTGACACGGATCAGGGAACTGACAGGGTCCAGGGAACTGACAGGGACCGGGGTACTGACACGGTCCAGGGAACTGACAAGGATAGGGGAACTGACACGGACCAGGGAACTGACACGGAATAGGGAACCGACACGGACCAGGGAACTAAGATGGACCAGGGAACTGACACGGACCAGGGAACTGACACGGCTCTGGGAACTGACAGGGACCAGGGAGCTAACTGGGACCAGGGAATTAACTGGGATAAGGGAAACGACAAGGACCAGGGAACTGACATGGACCAGGAATCTGACTCGGATCAGGGAACTGACACGGATCAGGGAACGGACGGGGTCCAGGGAACTGACACCGACAAGGGAATTGACACGGACATGGGAACTGACAGGGACTGGGGAACTAACGGGGACCAGGGAGCTGACACGGACAAGGGAACTGACACAGGCCAGGGGAACCGACAGGGACCAGGGAGCTGACAGGGAGCAGAGAACTGACAGGGACCAGGAAACTGACACGGACCAGGGAAATGATACGGAGCACGGAACTGACACAGACCAGGGTACTGAAGGGGACCAAGAAACTGACAGGGAACAGGAAACTGACAGGCACCAGAGAACTAACAGGGAACAGGGAACTGACACCGACCAGGAACTGACACGGACCAGGAAACTGACACCGAGAAGGGAACTGACGGGACCAGGGAACTGACACGGTCCAGGGAACTGACACGGACCAGTGAACTGACAAGGACCAGGGACTGACACGGACAAGGAACTGACGGACCAGGGAACTGACGGGGACCAGCGAACTCACAAGGACCAGGGAACTGACACAGACCAGGCAACTGGCACGGACCAGGGAACTGACACGGACCGGGGAAATGACACGCACCAGGGCACTGACACTGACCAAGGAACTGACAGGCACCAGGGAACTGACACGGACCAGGGAACCGACACTTACCAGGGAATTGACACGGACATGGGAACTGATAGGGACTGGGGAACTAACGGGACCGGGGAGCCGACACGGACCAGGGAACTGACGGAGCCCAGCGAACTGACAGGGACCAGGGAACTGACAGGCACCAGGGAACTGACAGGGAACAGGGAACTGACACTGACCAGGGAACTCACACGGACAAGGGAACTGACTCGGACCAGCGGAAGTGACAGGGACCAGGGCACTGACACGGACCAAGGAACTGACAGGGACCAGGGAACTGACTGGAACCAGGGAACTGACACGGACTAGGAAACTGACACGGACCAGGGAACTGACACGGACCAAGGAACTGACAGGCACCAGGGAACTGACACGGACCAGGGAACTGACATGGATCGGGGAACTGACACGGACCTGGGAACTGACACGTACCAAGGAAATGACGGAGACCAGGGAACTGACAGGGACTAGGGAACTGACAGGCACCAGGGAACTGAAGTGGACAGGGGAACTGACACGGACCAGGGAACTGAAACGGACAAGGGAACTGACGGGCATTAGAGAACTGACACAGACCGGGAAACTGACACGGACCAGGGAAATGACGGAGAGCAGGGAACTGACAGGGACTAGGGAACTGACAGGCACCAGGGAACTGAAGTGGACCGGGGAACTGACACGGATCAGGGAACTGACAGGGTCCAGGGAACTGACAGGGACCGGGGTACTGACACGGTCCAGGGAACTGACAAGGATAGGGGAACTGACACGGACCAGGGAACTGACAGGGACCAGGGAACCGACACGGACCAGGGAACTAAGATGGACCAGGGAACTGACACGGACCAGGGAACTGACACGGCTCTGGGAACTGACAGGGAGCAGGGAGCTAACTGGGACCAGGGAATTAACTGGGATAAGGGAAACGACAAGGACCAGGGAACTGACATGGACCAGGAATCTGACTCGGATCAGGGAACTGACACGGATCAGGGAACGGACGGGGTCCAGGGATCTGACACCGACAAGGGAATTGACACGGACATGGGCACTGACAGGGACTGGGGAACTAACGGGGACCAGGGAGCTGACACGGACAAGGGAACTGACACGGGCCAGGGGAACCGACAGGGACCAGGGAGCTGACAGGGAGCAGAGAACTGACAGGGACCAGGAAACTGACACGGACCAG
This sequence comes from Mobula birostris, assembly GCF_030028105.1. Classification (NCBI taxonomy): domain Eukaryota; kingdom Metazoa; phylum Chordata; class Chondrichthyes; order Myliobatiformes; family Myliobatidae; genus Mobula; species Mobula birostris. The sequence goes on from NC_092397.1 coordinate 38,644,960, forward strand.
GGAAATGATACGGAGCACGGAACTGACACAGACCAGGGTACTGAAGGGGACCAAGAAACAGACAGGGAACAGGAAACTGACAGGCACCAGAGAACTAACAGGGAACAGGGAACTGACACCGACCAGGGAACTGACACGGACCAGGAAACTGACACCGAGAAGGGAACTGACGGGACCAGGGAACTGACACGGTCCAGGGAACTGACACGGACCAGTGAACTGACAAGGACCAGGGACTGACACGGACAAGGGAACTGACGGGACCAGGGAACTGACGGGGACCAGCGAACTCACAAGGACCAGGGAACTGACACAGACCAGGCAACTGGCACGGACCGGGGAAATGACACGCACCAGGGCACTGACACTGACCAAGGAACTGACAGGGACCAGGGAACTGACACGGACCAGGGAACTGACATGGATCGGGGAACTGACACGGACCAGGGAACTGACACGGACCAAGGAAATGAAGGAGACCAGGGAACTGACAGGGACTAGGGAACTGACAGGCACCAGGGAACTGAAGTGGACAGGGGAACTGACAGACACCAGGGAACTGATACGGACAAGGGAACTGACAGGCATTAGGGAACTGACACAGAGCGGGAACTGACACGGACCAGGGAACTGACACGGACCAAGGAAATGACGGAGACCAGGGAACTGACAGGGACTAGGGAACTGACAGGCACCACGGAACTGAAGTGGACCGGGGAATTGAACGGATCGGGGAACTGACACGGACCAGGGAAATGACAGGGACCAGGGAACCGATACGGACCAGGGAACTGACACGGATAAGGGAACTGACGGGGACCACGGAACTTACACGGACCAGAGAACTGACACGGATCTGGGAACTGACAGGGACCAGGGAACTAACTGGGACCAGGGAAAAGACAGGGACCAGGGAATTGACACGGACCAGGCAACTGACACGGATCAGTGAACGGGCGGGGACAAGGGAACTGACACGGACCAGTGAACTGACACGGACAAGGGAACTGACAGGCATTAGGGAACTGACACAGACCGGGAAACTGACACGGACCAGGGAAATGACGGAGACCAGGGAACTGACAGGGACTAGGGAACTGACAGGCACCAGGGAACTGAAGTGGACCGGGGAACTGACACGGATCAGGGAACTGAACGGATCGGGGAACTGACACGGACCAGGGAACTGACAGGGACCAGGGAACTGACAGGGACCAGGGTACTGACACGGTCCAGGGAACTGACAAGGATAGGGGAACTGACACGGACCAGGGAGCCGACACGGACCAGGGAACTAACATGGATCAGGGAACTGACGGTGACCACGGAACTTACACGGACCAGAGAACTGACACGGATCTGGGAACTGACAGGGGCCAGGGTACTAACTGGGACCAGGGAAAAGACAAGGACCAGGGAATTGACACGGACCAGGCAACTGACACGGATCAGTGAACGGGCGGGGACCAGGGAACTGACAGGGACCAGGGAATTGTCACGGACATGGGAACTGACAGGGACTGGGGAACTAACGGGGACCGGGGAAATGACACGGAGCAGGGAACTGACGGAGACCAGCGAACTGACAGGGACCAGGGAACTGACAGGCACCAGGGAACTGAGAGGGAACAGGGAACTGACACTTACCAGGGAAGTAACACGGACAAGGAAACTGATACGGACCAGCCGAAGTAAGAGGGACCAGGGAACTGACACGGACCAAGGAACTGACAGGAAGCAGGGAACTGACTGAGACTATGGAACTGACACGGACTAGGGAACTGACAGGGACCAGGGAACTGACACGGACCAGGGAACTGCACGGACCAGGGAACTGACACAGACCAGGAAACTGACAGGGACCAAGGAACTGACAGGGATCAGGGAACTGACACTGACCAGGGAACTGACACGGACCAGGGAACTGACACGGATCAGGGAACTGACGGGGACCACGGAACTTACACTGACCAGAGAACTGACACGGCTGGAACTGAACGGATCGGGGAACTGACACGGACCAGGGAGCTAACTGGGACCATGGAAAAGACAAGGACCAAGGAACTGACACGGACCAGGCAACTGACACGGATCAGAGAATGGGCGGGGACCAGGGAACTGACATGGATCAGGGAACGGAAACGGACCAGGGAACTGAGATGGACCAGGGAACCGACACGTACCAGGGAATTGACATGGACATGGGAACTGACAGGGACTGGACTAGGGAACTGACAGGCACCAGGGAACTGAAGTGGACCGGGGAACTGAAACGGATCAGGGAACTGAACGGATCGGGGAACTGACACGGACCAGGGAACTGACAGGGACCAGGGAACCGACAAGGACCAGGGAACTGACACGGACCAGGGAACTGACACGGACCAGGGAACTGACAGGGACCAAGGAACTGACAGGGATCAGGGAACTGACACGGACCAGGGAACTGAAACGGATCAGGGAACTGAACGGATCGGGGAACTGACACGGACCAGGGAACTGACAGGGACCAGGGAACCGACAAGGACCAGGGAACTGACACGGACCAGGGAACTGACACGGACCAGGGGAACTGACAGGGACCAAGGAACTGACAGGGATCAGGGAACTGACACGGACCAGGGAACTGACACGGATCAGGGAACTGACGGGGACCACGGAACTTACACTGACCAGAGACTGACACGGCTGGGAACTGAACGGATCGGGGAACTGACACGGACCAGGGAGCTAACTGGGACCATGGAAAAGACAAGGACCAGGCAACTGTCACGGATCAGAGAATGGGCGGGGACCAGGGAACTGACATGGATCAGGGAACGGAAACGGACCAGGGAACTGAGATGGACCAGGGAACCGACACGTACCAGGGAATTGACACGGACATGGGAACTGATAGGGACTGGGGAACTAACGGGGACCGGGGAAATGACACGGACCAGGGAACGGTCAGGGACCGGGGAGCCGACACGGACCAGGGAACTGACGGAGCCCAGCGAACTGACAGGGACCAGGGAACTGACAGGCACCAGGGAACTGACAGGGAACAGGAATTGACACTGACCAGGGAACTAACACGGACAAGGGAACTGACTCGGACCAGCGGAAGTGACAGGGACCAGGGAACTGACACGGACCAAGGAACTGACAGGGACCAGGGAACTGACTGGAACCAGGGAACTGACACGGACTAGGAAACTGACACGGACCAGGGAACTGACACGGACCAAGGAACTGACAGGCACCAGGGAACTGACACGGACCAGGGAACTGACATGGATCGGGGAACTGACACGGACCTGGGAACTGACACGGACCAAGGAAATGACGGAGACCAGGTAACTGACAGGGACTAGGGAACTGACAGGCACCAGGGAACTGAAGTGGACAGGGAACTGACACGGACCAGGGAACTGACACGGACAAGGGAACTGACGGGCATTAGGGAACTGACACAGACCGGGAAACTGACACGGACCAGGAAATGACGGAGACCAGGCAACTGACAGGGACTAGGGAACTGACAGGCACCAGGGAACTGAAGTGGACCGGGGAACTGACACGGATCAGGGAACTGACAGGGTCCAGGGAACTGACAGGGACCGGGGGTACTGACACGGTCCAGGGAACTGACAAGGATAGGGGAACTGACACGGACCAGGGAACTGACAGGGACCAGGGAACCGACACGTACCAGGGAACTAAGATGGACCAGGGAACTGACACGGACCAGGGACCTGACACGGCTCTGGGAACTGACAGGGACCAGGGAGCTAACTGGGACCAGGGAATTAACTGGGACAAGGGAAACGACAAGGACCAGGGAACTGACATGGATCAGGAATCTGACACGGATGAGGGAACTGACACGGATCAGGGAACGGACGGGGTCCAGGGAACTGACACGGACAAGGGAATTGACACGGACATGGGAAC